>NW_010427529.1:3847-6683 GCF_000710305.1 Buceros rhinoceros silvestris | reverse complement strand
GTGGATGCCAGATGAGTATGGCTTTGTGCAGACAGGTCCTGCCAGGGCTTCATTCCTTGGTGAGCTTCCAGAGCGCAGCTCTGCCTAGACTTCTGTGAAACGCTTGGCTTGGCACTGATGTTCTGTGCTGACAGAGTTTTAAGGAGAACATTCTCCTTAAAAAGTGTTTAAGGAACGCTCCTGAGCTGCCTCACCAGGGGAGTGCTGCAGTGCTGTTCAGGATGCTGTTAGTGATTTGAGAAAAGGTTTGAGTGACTTTGGATAATTTTCTGGATGCAGTGATAGGTGGGATGATGCTGAACAGTGATGGAGAAGGACAGGTATAATGTTTATGCCATCAGATCCTGGATAAAAGACACTTGGGTGCAGTTCTTGTGTAGGACTTGCATGCGAGTCAAGAAATCTCGTCCAGGAGCGAAGATGAGAAAGAGGGGAAGGGTGTATCCTGGGGATTTGGGGTTGCTGCAGGAAATCACGCTGAACTGAGCTTCCAGGGAGACCCTCTGGCTTTCTGGAGGGAAGGATTACCCTTGTGAAATTAGCACACAGACGTAGAGAAGCTGGTGTGAGAAGAGTTGTTTCTGATTGTGTTGTTCATGATGGCATCAGTTGCTGCACCACTGGGGAGGGTGCGCGGAAAAGCCCTAGAAGCAGCAAGGAGTGAAGAGCTGGTTGTTTTAGGTGGGCTTAGTCAAGGAAGCGGTTGTCTACTCACATCACCCATTCCTCTGTTGTATCATATTTGGCTGTCTCTCTGAAAGTCGGTTGTTAGCGAGAGGAGCTGCTAGGTCCATGTAAGTGTACCTAAAGGAAATGGAGTTTTGCCATTAAGAACCAAACCTGGTGAGGGGTGGTTCCTGGTGGGCCTGATGCTCAGCTGCTTCCTCCAGCGCTGTGGCTTTTCGCTTGAGCATCAGGCTAAGCCATCTGGTCACCCAGTCAGAAGAGCTTTGGGCTGGGGGTTAGAAAATGCCCTCCTCATCACCTCCTTCACTAGTATTTAATGATGCTGCCAAACAACTCAGCACAAGATTGAGCAGAGATGCTGCAGAGGCTGTTTTTGGACCCAGTACATGGAATAATGTGGGTTTGAAGGAGGTCGTCTGGTCCGATTGTGGGCTGTAACCCCACAGAGATCTTTGCTGGGGGGGATGACTGTGCACCACTGCTCAGGCTTGTGCCCAAGCGCTGAGGTGTCCCGGTACAAGCACAGAGCTCCTGCAGAAGTCTGAATCCTCCTCTAAGCCCATTTCTTAGCTGGAGGAGCCAGCAGCCTGCACGGCGCCTGGTCTGTGGTGCTGTGGGCATGGGCTGGGGCTGAAGAGACCAGGCCCACTTCAGGTCTTGAGAAAAGACCTTGAGAAAAGAAAGCCTTCTTCCTCTCATGGGAGACCTTATCTCCACATTCCAGTATTCAAAGAGTGACTTGGGGATTTCAGCCAATCAGTCATAAATTTCAGGGTTTGGTCAGTTTGATGGCTCTGGTTCCAGCCTTTGTGACAGGGTGTTGGGAGGTCAAAAGTCCTCGCTCAGTTTTTGTGCAGGGCTTGTGCTCAGTATCAATGTGCTTTACGAGCAAGGACACCTGTTTAGCAGAGGTTGTGACAGGGTCACCGTGCAGACAGAACAGAGGTCACCTGCCTTGCCGTGTCCGATGGATTTTGCCTCTGTGTAGAGCAGCAGGGGTTTATAAACTGAACAAAGAAACCCCCAGGAGCACCGGTGGAAAGACAGATCTTCTGTCTCCATTCTCCTGGCTGGGATCGAAGATCTCCACCCTTTCCAGGGGAAATGGCAGAGTTGGTTTCCGTTCCTTAGCCCACAACCCTCATTTCAGTATGGTACAGAGGGTTTTGGGGAAAACCCCACACCATGACTTCAGCTCCTCTGCAGTCAGTCGTGAGCTCGCAGCAAACCTGCCTGAGTTTCAGATGAGCAGTGCTGAGGATGTAGAGCTTTAAAACTGTGTGATCATTCTGATGGTTGTCAAAGTGCTGGAGAGCCTGAACTTGGGGGCTTTTTTGTTTGCTTTTCTTCCTGGGGCTGGAACGTGGGTACATGAAGCTTCACCTTGTGTTCTCCTGGGACGCTGGAGGTGGGTCTGGGAACCTTCTGCCTCTGCATGCGCGATGGTCAGGCGAGGGGCTGTGATGGTCCCCCGGCAGCAGATTACCCCTGACCTGATGCATTTGAATGTTAACCTTGTGTTTTTGTTTCCAGCGGGACCTCTCCTCTTGCATGCCTGAATGCTATGTTACACACAAACTCCCGAGGGGAAGAGGGCATTTTCTATAAGGTGCCGGGGCGCATGGGAGTGTACACGCTGAAGGTAAGTGACTGGGCTGGGGAGACCGGTTTGAACGCTCATGTGACTTTGATCCAGTTAAAAATGCCCTGGGTTAGGATAATGCTGGAGGGGGCCCTTCCTCATTGGTGTAAACCTCCTGCCGAACGCAAGCACTAGGTCTACCAAGTCTTCGTGCTTTTGCTGAAAGTACAGCTGGAGGTGCTGGGTTTTAGTCACAGCGCTGTTGCTTGCTGATATTAATTACTGTCCCAGAAGTGAAAGAGTAATTAAAATTTTAATGAAATTTTAGGCATAGAAGGTAACTTCATCTTCACTGATCTCAGTTTGTATCTAGCAATGAAAAATTACCTTGTCCTCCATCATGTAACAGGAGGCAGGGAACGTTTGTAGGGAAAAAGTGTGGATTCCTTGATTTGTCTGATTGGCATCTTTAAAAACCTTTATCTGAAACCTCGTGCCCCAGTTAAACCACCAGAAGAGGCCTGCTCACACTGGGTTGATTTTTCTGTAAATCTGGCTCTGAAAACT
>NW_010427529.1:0-3674 GCF_000710305.1 Buceros rhinoceros silvestris | reverse complement strand
CCCTACACGTAGATGGTTTGAGGGAAGGTGTCTCCACTAGAACCTCATTCTCCGTCCTAATCCATGCTCAGCAAACGGATATAACAACTTCCGAGATGAGATTTATGTTGTCCTAAAATATTCAAACCATATGAGAATCTATGCTGTCTCAGTGGCACGTGACCAAGAATCAGTGGAGAATCATCCTGAAAAAGATGTTCTCATCATCAGATATTCAGCTAGGTTGAATCCATTCCCACCATCTCCTCCTGCTGCCCTGTAAACTGGAAAAGCATGTTATTCCTTGAGTACTGGTAATAGTGGGACAGCAGGGCACATCCTTTTGGGAGCTGAGCATTGGTGCTAATGTGCCATCGGAGTAAAACATATTCAAAGCTTCTGATAGATGTCTCGCTCTGATCAGCACTGAGCCAAGCAGAGGCTGACCCCATTTCAGTGCCTCTACATGAAAGTACGTGGAACACCCTTGTGATAGTGCACGTTTAAGGTAAGGACTAGCACAGATAAACCAGACGTGAAGGGAAGGCAGTTACCTGATTGCTGATGAACTGGGCTGAGACTTAAACTCATCATAAACTTGCACAAGCTTTTTCACTACAGGATAGTGTGAAGTTTTGCCTTTTAGGAGTAAAGAATGCAGATTGGGGAAATGGCGTTTTGTCAGGATGTTGTGAGTCGGGAAAAGATTCCGATCTGGTAGAAGACAAGTGATGGAGGAGTTGTCTGTGCATTCTGTGCTGAGAGTTTTCAGAGAAGGACAAAACAATTGAAGATGTAAAAGAAGTGCCTCTTGGAAGATGGCGAGTGTGTCATTAGTGGGGCAGCCTCAAGGTCTAGAGGTTACATCTAAGCAAAGTCAAGTCTAAGGGTGCATTTGAGCAATGGAACAGACGGTTGGTCAGTTGGTTTGTCTTCCTCATGAAGTCCGCAAGTTAAGCGATCAGTCATCTTAATGTCAAGCTTCTGCAGAAGTCTGATGTTTTTTAACTCGGTGTAGGAGTAAGTTGGTTAAATGTAGAGGTTTGAGTTAACTGGGAGGCTGGGCTTGCTGCTGAGTTATTCCAAAGTTGTATCGTGTCCTGGGTAGCTAACGACACTGTGAGTTTGTCATCATCTTTGCTTCCTTGGGGCCATGTCATCTTGAGGTGGAAATTTCCACAGAGCATCAAGAAACCCAGTATTACTGAAAGGGCGAGGTTCAGCCCTGCCACACCAGTCTCAGGTCCCCTTTGCCATGTTTAGTCCCAGCACCATTGCCAGGAGGAGCCTGGAAATTGTGATGGTGCGTTGAACGAGGACTCCTTCAGAGGATCCGTGGTTAACAGAACGAGGCTGACCGTTCCCTGAGCAATGTGTTGTTACACTGCAGTGCAGTGAAGGACCAGGCATCCAGTAAATCACACTTCCTAGGAAAGTCAAATTTCTGCTGGCTCAGTGGGCTGGCTTACAGCATTACTGAACTGAGTTGTACGGAGGCAGGCAGGATGCCAGCTTCTTCCTTCCTCCTTTTTTTTTTCTTAAACTTGATGATAAAGATACATAAAACAGATTAGAGAATCATAACTGAGGAGTAAATCAGTTCTGTGAAATATGTCCAAAGGATTAGGTGTTTCTGGAAGTGTTTGCTTGGTGCCAGCGGCCACGAAACGCTCCAGAGAATTCCTAGTGGCAGCCAGTAATTGAACTAAATTTCACATTAATTTTTAGTAACGGGATCTTATTGGTCCTCCTTTTTGTCCCTTTGTTTCCAAGTACCTGATCATCTCATTTCCTCAAACTTTGTCTAATTATAGTAGTCAGAAGTGATCTGCAGTGACTCAGGTAACTCAGGCCTCAGCGATGAGTTTACAGTTCTCAAGAAATCACAGCATCATTTTGGTTGGAAAAGCCCTTTCAGCTCCTTGAGTCACAGAGCGCCCCCAGCACTGCCAGGTCCCCACTAACCCCTGTCCCTCAGCACCACCTCCACACGGCTGGGAAACCCCTCCAGGGATGGGGACTCCACCACTGCCCTGGGCAGCCTGGCACAGCCCTGCACAACCCCAACGGGGAAGAAATGGTTCCTCAGGGCCAACCTCAACCTCCCCTGGAACTACTTGAGGCCGGTTCCTCTTGTCCTGTTGCTTGTTCTTGGGGAGAAGAGGCCAACCCCCACCTCACATCAACCTCCTGTCAGGGAGTTGTGCAGAGCCAGAAGGTCTCCCCTGAGCCTCCTTTGCTCCAGGTTCAACCCCCCCAGGTCCCTCAGCTGCTCCTCAGTGCACTTGTGCTCCAGACCCTGCAGCAGCTTCGTTGCCCTTCTCTGGACACACCTCAGCCCCTCAATGTCTTTCTGGGAGTGAGGGGTCCAAACTGAACCTGGATTTGAAGGGGGGCTTCCCCAGTGTCCACAGTCCAGGGGGACAATCCCTGCTCTGGTCCTGGTGGCCACACCAGTTTTGTGGACCTTCTCCCTTGCTCGGTGCAGTGGATTTTTGACAGCAGCAGGCAGTGTGGATGTGGGCTGTACAGCTTCAGGCACACTCGTGTTTGACAGAAACGATACAAACTGAATCCCAAAATGCCCATTTCAAGGGTTTACAGATTCCAGCCAAGCTTTATCTGTGGTGGGGGAAGCAAAGAATAACATTCCATCTCTAAAAATTATTAGATGCTGCAGACCTGCTCTGCTGCTGAAGGGACGTGTGACACCCCGGATCTCCCAGTGGTGCTTCCCTGGGGCAGTTCTGAATCTGTCAGTGAGCTGCCTTTGCCCTGGTGAGAGTGGGCTCGTCACTTCTTGGGCAACCTGGACAGTCTGCTTGGACCCTTGGAGAAAGTTAACTTCAAGTAGTCCTAAATACTGCAGAATAAAACAAATTGCCACAACCTTGAAATACTTGTAGCTAAAGCACTGAATTTCTGCTCACTTCTGGCATTTGGGCTCCTTACCCCATCCACCAGCCAGGAGTGTTTCCCCGCACCCAGCAGGAGGTGAAGAGCCCTGTGCTGAGGCTTCCTCTCCTCAGCAGTAGACTTGGAGACAGACATCCTGAAAAATAGAAATAGATAAATGTGCAATTACTGCGTCCCAGGTGACTGAATCCTCCTTGTGAGGGTTAAGCTGCCAAGGAGGTTCAGTGAGGGAGCAGCAGCATCAGGCATACACAAGCTTCGTCTTCATCAGCTTTGGTGACACTTGATTAAAGGATTTTTTCCTGCTTTTGTGATACCTTCTCTCCTACTGTGGTTCACAAATAACTGTTAACGCGCAGTTAAAAGACCTTGATTTCTGAAGTGCGGGGTGAAAATAGAGTTGAGTGTCTGAGCCCAGTGTTTCTCCTTGCTGATGGAGCAGGGATGATAGTGCGGGTGAGCTGGTGCCTCCAGCTGCTGTCCTGCCTCAGCACTGCCTCAGCTGCTGTCTTGGCTCAGCACCTCTGAGAGTGGGTGGGTGATTGGACAGTGGTGACATTGACAACCACAACTGAAGACCCCAGCAGCAGCAAACAGTCTGTTGTCACCAATTAGCACTAATTTCCAGTGCAGGTCGAGGTGGGAATGGGGTGGGATACGCACTAGAGGGCAGTCTGGGCTTAGGTGTGGACAGGGCGGAACCCACTGCCAGTTCTCTCTGCTGGTTGCTACCCACCAAAAACCACAGAACCCAGCACACAGAAATAACCCAGCACACA
>NW_010427528.1:0-27435 GCF_000710305.1 Buceros rhinoceros silvestris | reverse complement strand
GTATTTCTCTGATATTTTTGCAATAAATATGGGTTATAAATACGCCACGTGGCACTACGCCTGTTCAAACAAGCACTATTCCACTGCACTATAGTTTTATGGTTTCGAGTAGTTAGTAAAAGCTCCTGGGCCAGCATGTCTCATCGCAACTCTCCTTTCCCTTCCCCAGGTTTCATTGCCCAGACTGTCAGGTTCTGTATGTGCTTCAGCCATGTGAGGCAGACTGTGAGGGGTCCTGCAGCACATCCCGGTTTGGTGACAGGTCTGCTGAGGGATTTACTTGTCTCACTATCCTCTAGCCCTGCTCTCTTTAGTTTCTTTTTTCTCACTACTATTTTTTTCTCATTCACGTTTTTCCCTATGCTCCTTCTCGTGATTTCAGGGCTGATGAGTCTTGCTTGCTCCCAGCACCCATCGGCTGCCAGTAGCGCTCCAGGCTGCTTCCTTTCTAAGCCTCTCTCCTCCTAACACTTCTCCTGAAATGACCTTGCCCCGTGCTGGCCTGGCATGCTCCCCAGACGCATGAATGAAGAAGCTAAGAGTGAAAGTCATTCTTGGGTTTTCGGGTCATCTTGATGGCCTTCATAACCACTCCTCACAGTTCTGCGTGAAAGCCAGCTGCAAGCACGCCACGCTGAGCAGCCTGGCCCAGCCATAGGGACCGCTCATCCGCAGGAGCGACATAAGGACAAAAGGATCACCTGCCTCTGCTGCCTTTCTCCAAATGCTTCCTGATAACAGCTAGCAATGACCAAGAATGAAATGATAGGTGTTTGGGGTTTTTTTCTTTCTTTTAGAAAAGCAAAAATTAGACATCCCTTGCCTTCTGACCTTATGTCTTAGCTGAAGTGTTTAAGAACTGGCTGTGGTATATGGTTAAAACCATAACTGGGAATAACTAACTGGGGAGGATGGGCAAGGTTTTACCTATGGAAGCATATCGTGATTCAGTATGTCACCTGAATCCTCTCAGGACGTGACTATTTTTATTCCTGCAACAGCCAGTATCTCTTGACTACATTTTTACTGCTTCCTAGGGAATAGAATCATGTGGTATGACCAGCGCAGCAGTTATTTAGGTGAATGTATTCAACAGCCTTCCTGTTGAGCTAATTTATTTGCTAATTTATCACCCTTTCTGCTGTGGCAGGCGTTAATTTATCAGTGCTGTGGTACAACTTCATTGATACTTGTACTGTATTGACTGGTACTTGTCAATGTGACAGAAGTACAGAAAATAAAAGGGAGTTAGTAGAAATCTGGTCCTTTTAAAAACACAGGGAGATTCAGATACTGCAGCCCCCACTCTCTTTTCCTGGCAGTTCTTCTTGTTGCCAGTTAATAAAACATCTCGTCTCTCCTTTGCTGCTGTGTGAAAGGCCTGTGAACAAAATGAGCGGACACAAACTTTCTCGACATAGTAGAAGCAGCCTAGCTGATAATGTTGGTCAATCGGAATGAAACGCACTAAACCACTTTTTTTTTTAATCTAGTGCCCTTGAGTTTTACTTATCTTTATCTTGCATAGTAAGAAGAGCTGGCAAACATCTTAGACTGATTCCACAGCTGCCTCCTAAAACAGAAGGTTATTTTCAGGTCTGAGACAAAACATTATGGCCCAACTATGAACACGGGATGTAAAGCCGGAACAGGCTTCCCCTAGGCTGTTTACCAGATGTTATAAAACTCAGTGATTATAGTTAGAAATGGAATCCACACTGTGGCCTTAATTTTTGGCTCGGAGTGAAAGTTCTGCTTTAATTCCTACCAAGTGTTTTAAAAGAGTTGGCTGATGTTTAACTCCTGATGAGTTCTGAAACAACAAGGAAGTTTCAAAGGACTGTGGGGAAAAAAGAGCAAAACGTGTCTGTCATCATGGATCACCTACCAACTTCTCTGAATTTGCTTTTTCCTCTCAATTTGTGCTGCTATTATTAACTGATGCAATATCAGATTTTTGGCCCGTTCATTACAAAGGGGTACAAGGACAGTTATTCACCGTGTTCACATCTACGAGCCGAATGCTGCAGTATGCACTGGTCATGGTCTGTCTGGTGTGGGGACGGCACGTTTTGGCATGTCAGAACAAACAAGACCATTCCTTCAGTAGAAACCAGCGATAAGTGAGGCTCAAGTGCTTAGATTTGATTTCAGGTGCTCTTTGCCATGCTAGCTATCGTTATGCACGTTAATCTACAGCACGTGGAGGGTTTTTAAGCCCCAAGCTCTGGTTCGACATTATTTGTTTTCATCAATATTTAAATGCTGCAATACTAACAAGTGAGTGGATAACAACAATTGTCTAGGGGAAGAAAAGGTCTTTGAAATGCCAGATATACTCAGGAAACATTGCTAAGCGACACTGCCTGGTGTTGTTTCCCATGTTGTTTTCTAGTCCTGTGCCAAAGTCTGCACATTTGGCTAACGTGAGTGGTCATGCTGACATTAACTGGAATTTCCCCAGGAGGAAGGCAAGAAGGAATCAGCACTCCAGAATTGCTGGATTGGGTGGTTTGTTATGAACTGCTTGAAATCTTTGGCCATAACCCATGTCTGCTGTGACTGGCTCTGTCTTACTAACAAATTCACAGACATCGATGGAGCTGACAGCACTTGACACAATTCCTTCACAGACCACATCAAAATAAAGCAAAATTTGAGCAAAGACAGGATTTGGCATTTGTTTTGCTTACACAGGGGAGGTAGCTTATTTTTCTTAATGTTTAGTGAGTAAAAATAAGAGACATTCAAAAGGTGAGGTTCAGAGCTGTGTAGCTACCACCTGCTCTTAACCTCTAAGTATTCACAACTTCCTGCCCAAGCAAGTAAGAGCAAACTCTGACAGAGCATCTCCTATTCTTGCACTCTCTTTTCATCTAAAGTACGTTTCAGCAAAATACGTTTCTGATACAAAAAGCCAGATGTCCCTTCCTCCCTCAGGTCAGTACAGATTTATAATAGTAATTCACACCGTGGAAAAGTGGTCCAATAGAAAGATATATCCAGCATCATTGCTTTTGATTTTTTTAACATTCTGAAAATGACTAAAAATTGGTAAAAACTACAGATTTTTGTCTCTTACCTGAAGCCAACAGGGAGGGGTGCTCAATTGTCAACCCTGCTTTATGCCGAGGAGTGATCAAGAACTGTTTCTAGAATTTCCATAGCTTTGGCAAGCAAAATTTCTTAGAGCTAAGTCTCTTATTTGAACTGATTCTATATTTTGTGGTGAAAAGACCTTGTTGGTAAGGGCAGAACAGAAACTACAACATCTGTCTGCAGATCACCGACAGGACCATACAAGCCTGTGGAGGGGTAATGGCACTTTTTTTATACTGATACCGTACGGAGGTATCCAAGGAGGAAAGGAATTCTAGAAGTCGGAGTGCAAGAGATGTGTCAAGGTGCTTCATCCCTCTTTGAAGCACTGACTGACTGCAGAGGTATGCTGCCTTCAGTGGAGGAGGAGTGCCGAGTTAAAACAGTGCGCAGTGGTTACGACCCGGCTCCTGCTCTCTGCGTCCTCCAGTAGCTCCCACTACTTCTTCCTCCCCTTTACAAATACTCCTTTTATCAGCTCGGACTCTGAAGTTGGTGAGAAGGGTGGTTTTGTGATTAAAGCACTGCGGTGGGACTTGGAAAACTGTCATTTAATTTCCAGCTCTACAACGGGCTCCAGTGTGATCACAGGTATGTTAGTTAATCTCTGGTTTCTTCATTTCCCCCCTGTAAAGGAGGGTGATAATGTACATTGACTCCTTCTAGCTGGCGCCTCGTTGCGGGCAGATATCCTCAGAAGATGAGCTTTAATCTGCGCAGTGGCTACCGTAAAGGAACTCAGATCCCAAGTGGAGCTGCTAGCACAGCGTAGGATTCAAAGTGTGAGAAGGAGAATCCATGAACCAGGCAGTTGTTTAACCGCTGATCGCCGAGTGTAGTCATACATTCCACATTCCTGTTGTTGCAGCTCCCTTGTAAAGGTGTTATACATTTATTTTTTACAGACTGCTATATTTATTATTGAAAACCATCTTACTAACACTCCATAACTTGCAGTGATAGAAAATCAATTAATTTCCACTGATTGCTAAATGATCCATTCAACTGCCCGAGATCAGTGACAACTAAGATTCTACATCTGTAAGGATAAAATTATGTTTTTGTAATTGACTGTATAGATTATTCACACAAACTGTAGATAAAATACTGCAATTGTGTATGTCTTTGAACTGTCTGGAGAAAAAAAACTTGTTCTTTTTCACAGGCTTTACAGTCTTGAAAGTCGCAAAGCAACTTCATTTTAAGCTGGTTAAAATCCAAATGGAAATTTTTATTTTGACTAATGTCCATCTCACATAGAGGATTAGAAAGGGAAAAACAGAGGACATAAAAAGAGCACTATGTGCCATATCTAAGTACTTAAGTACTCTGCTGTTATGCAGAAAAACAAAATTTCTCTTAAAGATACTACTCCGTTTTCCAGTTACTGAAGCTCACACCTGTATGTACCTTTGGGTTTCATTTTTATAAAAATGAGCCACAGCACCTTGAGTAATTATATGATCAACGTTCCATAAAAGCTGAATGAGAAACAGTCACAGGCCTCATGTACTTACATATAATATTACGTGTAATTCCTTTTGGGTAAACACATACACTGTACTCCTACAAGCGCAAGGGAATTGTGCAGAATGTACAATGGTCTGAGTAGCTCATCTTGCCATTGTAAGGAGCTGACCTTGGCTTGGTAATCAAACCATAGCTCAAGAGAGAGGAGAAGGGATGGCTTTGCCAAGGTCATGGAGACCTAAAGACGTGCCCAGAGAGACAGATTTACTTTAGTTCTTTCAGGAGATTCTTTACTTTGCGTAGAGTGAGCCTGAAGCACCTGACCGCTTCCTGCCACAGGTTCACCATGCTAGTGTTCTTACTTTGCTGGGCTAATAGAAGCAGAGCAGATACTGCAAAACTAGGAGAAAATAATACATGAAAGCAGGCCTTGGTGGAGTCTCTCCCCTCCCTGGAAAGGGAGAGTAGAAAGAGAACTAGGGCAGGGTGCCCTGGACCACCACACTTCCCTGGAGTGCTGGACTGAGTCTGTGTTGGAGCTAAAGAGCTGAGCTTTCATAAGGGATTTTCAGGACGGCAAGACCAACTAACAATTTGGGGGGCTCATTTTTCTGCATGAAGTGTGCGTTACCTTTATGGATTCCCCTGTTCAGGGCTGGTTTTGATTAATCTTTCACTGAGGTTAAGTTTTTCCCGTTTTCCTGCCAGCTCATCTGGGACAGCTTCATATGCACGTCAGCCAAGGTTCCTGCTCCTCTTACGGAGCTGATCAGCCTCAGGAGATCTGACTCAAACTTGGGCTCTGTGAATCTGGGGCAGAGCATCATAGTATCATGGAAATACCAGTTGGAAGAGACTGCTAGAGCTGGCCCTGGGAACGTTGTCCAGTGCTTACAAGGTCCAAGACTGTAACTCAGCTGCTTATTGTTAATTAATTATTAATCCCTAATAACTGAGAGGTTTGGAGGAGTTCCTGGGGGCCACAGGTAAATTTAAGTGTCAAGCTCAATGCTGTATAAATAAATAAGGTATCTGATTTCAAAGAAATTATTTTGAATTCTCTCCTTCGTTGGAATAGAAACAATAGCTCATAATGGACCTTTTTCCCCAGAACTTTCACATTTCCTTTGGAACAAATTCTTCTTCTTGATTGCTCAGACACTCTTCTGAAACCTCGTCGCTGGTGTGTTGAGCAGCACACATTATTCTCTTTCCATACTCATCAGACTTCCTAGTAAACGTGGCTTCTGCTGAGAGTAAGAAATGTAACGTTCTCCTAGACGGACATTTTCCTAGCCAAGGAATCACCGTTTTCACAGTAGTTTTATAAGTCATGCTGCTCTCATGACTCTTAAAACACCTCTGCTTAAGTTTATCTCCACAAGAACGCTTATGCTCATGACCTCTATTTCCCAGTTCCTCTTCTCTGATGCATCTGCAGCTAATGTACCCAGTCTTAAGGCAGGGAACAGATACATGTTTCCATCCTTTGATGAGCGCTGAAAAACAGACCTCAATTTTTAGCAGAAGACCACCAGAGGTGCAGTCTTACTACAACCAAGGCAGCTCCATGTTGGAGAGGAAGAACTGCTCAGGAGCGCTAGCTGTTTCTCCCTAACTTTTGTCAAAAGTTCGTGCAGTTTCAACAGCATTTCAGAGACACAACTATTATTTCACCCTCCATGTTGGAGAGGAAGAACTGCTCAGGAGCGTTAGCTGTTTCTCCCTAACTTTTGTCATAAGTTCGTGCAGTTTCAACAGCATTTCCAACGTTACTCTGACAGCCCATGTTGGAGAGGAAGAACTGCTCAGGAGCGCTAGCTGTTTCTCCCTAACTTTTGTCAAAAGTTCGTGCAGTTACTCTGACAGCAGAGAGACACAACTATTATTTCACCCTGGCATCCAGCGATAGGATGCGTGGGAATGGTTCGAAGCTGCACCAGGGGAGGTTCAGACTGGACATTATGAAGCATTTCTTTGCCAACAGCGTGGTCAAATGCTGGAACAGGCTTCCTAGAGAGGTGGGTGATGCCCCAAGCCCCAGTGTTTAAGAGGCATTTGGACAATGCCCTTAATAACACACTTTAACTTCTGGTCAGCTCTGAAGTGGTCGGGAAGTTGGACTAGATGATCATTGTAGGTCTCTTCCAACTGAAATAGTCTAGTCTATTCACACGCTGATGAAAGCTGGCACTTGCAATGTTTGGTTAAACGTATTTAAAGGTCATTAGAATATTTTTTTTTTATATAACACGAACTCAGCTAATTCAATGACACTGTTACCAACTGCAACATTAGTAACTTCATGAATGTGAAATAGCAAAAAAGCCCAGGGAAGCGCCAAACGTAAAAGAGTGCCCTTCTAAACCCTAGCACTGAAAATCCAAGAGATGCCTGAAGGTATATTAAGGAGGAAGTCCTACACCTTGCACATCTCCCACTCCATCTATACATTTTTTAATCTGAAGTGCAACAGTGCAGACCGACTGTGAAACGCTGCATTTTTATATTGTCAGAAAAGCTAATTTATTTACAGTGTTTTATCTGCAGTGCATTAATTTTTATAATGAAACAAAGCTCTGCACACTGTATTTTCTCCTGTACTAATAACTAATCTTTGTAGCTGTTTTTTTCTTTATTCCAATCGGTTTGTACGTGTCTGCATTGCTATCAGTGACCTGTTTTTTCTTCTTGCAGCCATTGAAACGTGGTACCCAACACCGATCACACATATGGAAACCAAAGTTATACCTATCTAAGCGTATGGACTGAGAACAAGTAAGAAAATAGACAGCATCAAAATGTGCTTCTGTCAAAGTTCTAATAAATTTCAGGGTTTTGAAAGCACACCTCACTTAGTAACTAGTAATAGCAATGGTGGGAGATTGTTTTGGGAGAAAATTTTGCGTGAAAAGAAGAAAACGCTGTAATCTTGTACTAAGCAGAAAATTAGTTTCATCTTCCTTTTATTCTAGTAGCCTGGTAAAACAGCCTTCATTTATTTTCTGTCTTTGAATATGTAAACAATAAACAGAAGCCTATTTTTCTAGGCATAAAGTAATTTCATACTGCTCAAATGATTTGCACATCAACCCCATTCGTAGCAACTGAACCTCCATTGTGCTACTGCTCTACACAGCACTTCAGACGACGTAAGTTCTGATGCACCTTTTCACTGTGACTTCTAAATTCTGAGTTTTATCCTTTGAGAGACAAAACTGCTTTTGCCAACACAGACATTTGTGGAGCTAACCCGTTAGAAAAAGGGCTTTGCTGATACGTATCTTCCTTTTTAGTGAAGATAAATATTAAATGATAAGGTGATTTGCATTTCCCCATTGGGCTACTGACAAAAAATGAGGTTGGGTCCTCACTTTGACTCAAAAATCTCATGTTATGGCTTCTGTGTGCACCAGGAGCCTTGCACTCAGTGTGGGCTTCTGAATTAACAGATACTCCACACACCAGTAGAGTCCGGCTTAGCTGTGTAAGAGGAATACCTTCCTAAGAAAGCCTTACAAGAAACACAGATAACGTTTCCCTCTGATACATCATCTCGGAAAACTTGCTATTGTAGCTAATGCTACAGGGAGCTGAACAAAGTCTATGTTCTCTTGATCTCCGCAGGTAGGTGAGATTCTACTCCTTATGTACTTCTGAGTTGGGATAATTTCTGTAAAACTAACATTCTCAGAGAGTCTTCTCTGGCATTTCTGTTACTGCAGCACTGTTTTCAGAAAGTGATTAACCAAAACCACTAATTTAAAAATTATTATATAAACGACAGCACTGACAAAGAGCACTGTTGAGCATGAGGAGTTAAAAAACAAAGAGCAGGGAATTTTGATTGTGATGTGTTCTGACCCTGAACTTATTCTCTTGCTCATATGTATTGAAGATCTCATACAATACAGTTTTCTAAATCTTTACGTGCAAGAGTGATGTTTGGCTTCTTGGCTTCTGTGTATCTTGCTTGCACAACTGCATCTCACCATTGCCTCTGAGCTGTCCTCGCTTCCAAGTACGTTATGCCCTGCTTAGAGCAGTAGGCTACTGCAGATCCCCACCACACATGCACTCTGGAAAAATAGCAGCTTTCAGTTTTCAAAATTTCATTTTAAAAGAGGGGGTTTCTGTGTAGAAAGTGTGTGTGCTCCCTTGTACCTAACTGTCAAAGAGAAAAGTAGCATGTGCCTCACACCCTGGTGAATGAAGACAACTACGCACGTTCCAGAGTGAATGCTCCGTTTCCAGAGAAAGGGAGGAATGTGTTGCTTTTCATCAATCTTTCTTCCTTTCAAAAAAAAAAACAAAACAAAAAAAACCTGGGCATGAGGGTCTTTGGCTCCCCGTGGGTACTGCAGGCGTCAGCCGAGAGGTGGCGATGAGGCGCAGGGCGAGGTTCTCTCACCAAAACCCCATTCGGTCCTCAAACCCGGCTTCAACTGCAGGACGCCTGATGCCCAGAGGTCCGCGAAGGAGTTATGAAAACGAAAAACTCAGTGTGGATTAGCCAAGAATTCAGAGGGCCTAATCTGGGTTTAGACCGGAAAACTGAGGCGCTTAATTCCTCCAACATCAAGTACGTGTTATCAGAGTCCCCTGGTCTGCAAGTTCGCATGTATCTGTGCAAACATGAACCAAGTGCGAGACACAGCTAATAAGTTAGATACTACATTAGATATTAGATACTAGATACTATTTTCTTAACCACAGTGGGTATATGCCTCTTCAAAATGCCTTTGTCATAAAAGAAGGCAAGTATTTCCAATCAAAAAATGGAGCCAGGCCTATTCTGAAAACAAAACAAAACAAAACAATACTACTCACGTTTAACACTGGTATGCAAACTCTTTGGTGCAGATGAATCAACAGCAGCTGTATTAACAAACAGAAGGTTCAGCCCAATGAAACACTAACATTACAAATAATTACACGGAAATGGACAGAGATGAAACTGATCACCCCAAGGTGTTGAATTCTCTGTGGTAACGTGGTACCATTCTGCATTATATTAGTATACGGTCAGCTGAGAAAAGCTAGTATAGCTTAAATGTAGTTGTGTAGCTTAAATTAGTTGAGTGACACCAACTGCCATTACACTAACTAAGGATTTGATCCCTTATCTTTATGTGGGTAAAAGCATAAGTGCCTCAGCAGGGCTGTTTTGTGTCAAACCTGGGTCTGAATTTTGTGGCTTTCACCCATCTTTACTTAGCTAAAGAAATAAGAGCCAGTACAGCTACGTTTATTAACCTTAACTGTAGTTTACAATTTAAGAAAAGCTGTACTAATTTTGTATTGGCATCTCCTGCAACCCAGAAAGTTTGTATTTCAGGGATGAGTAGAACAGCTGCTATCAGCCAGGGGAAACTGCCAAGGGATGTTCCAAGAGTGAGCATCAAGTTGTCCCTAAGCTCAAGGTCATCAGTTCTTCACCATCCTTCTAGCAGCAGAAGTTATTTGATTATACAATCTGCAAGCAGGTTTTGTACACAGAATTTTCTGTTATTTGTCATTTGCTTTTCATTGTAAAAGGTTAAATCAAGTGAGCTTCAAGGAACCAAGTCACTCTACTGCTGCACAGTCTTCATTAAGGCAAGTGTCCACACAGGAGATGGTATGGATGTTAATGGAGCTGTATGCCTGGATGTAACTGAGGTATATGGGGAAATAGTATTTTTGACTGTGGAGGGAAAAGCAATCACCTAGGAGAAGTTCGATATTCTCCTTTCATTTGAAGGACACCCACTCCGCTGCCATCCAAGCCACTTTTGCGATTACTGCCAAATGTCACAACAAATTGGAGTCTGTACAAGTGCTCCCAACGAAGTTTCAGACAAGCAGGGCTAGCTCTCGTCTGGAGTGAGGCCAAACAGGTTACATTTAAAAAGCAGCTGTATTTCAAAAAGATTAGAGAATATTTAGAAGGAAACTGTAGAAGACCTTTAGACAACCCTAACCAGATTTTTCAAAGGCACAAAATCCTATTATCTCCTCCAAGGATGTAGAGAACATGTGGCAAGTCAGCACTTCAGAGCATCATCAAGAAGAGAACCTTGATATCCTTGCTATACTGCAGTTTTTACTATGTATGCAGAAGTTTAGCTCTCAAGGAAATCCTGTAGGAATGATGAAGCACTATCATAAATAAAGTGTTTTGATATTAAAGGTTCCTGCTCTAGTATGCTCCAAATTTGACTTTTGAGACTAAAACTTCAGATGGTGAAACACCTAAGAATAAGAAATTTAGCTGCTGGAAATTTTGATTAGTGTCTACTGTGAGAAGCTCTTCCCAGCTTGACTGAATTCTGCTACAGACAAGCAGGACTAAAATTTGAAGAAGAGAAAATTGAAACCTGCTTGGGAACAAAGCACGTGGCTGCTTTTATATCTTGCATATTTTCACCTGAGTTTTAAGAATGTATTAATGGGAGAGGGAGGAAAGAAAGGAGAAGAAATTCAGCAGCCAGCCAAAACTAAGAGCAACCAGCAAACTTGACTATGATTTGATCTTTCAGCTGCATTAAGTCATTAAAGACTGTACATGCCTTTAGCAGACATCAGTTTCTTGTAATGAGCAGCCATGTGATCTTGAAGGAGGTACTGGGTGGAGAGCTTGCACGAAGGTCCGGGTGACAAAGCTGCAAGAGGGAAAAGCTTAGTTCAATTCAATGGGGCAAGCAACGTCTCGGCAAAAGGCTCTGAAAACATTTTAATATTTATCCTCTCCTGCTTGCAATAAAATCAAGTCAATATTCATTCATTCATTCCAAAAAGTAAGGGTAACACAAAATGTAACATGAAAAAGTGATAAATTATTGTCATTTTGCATGTTTTGAATACCTGAGGATTATGGCTTGCAGTAAGTAATGTGTGAGCCTTGGATCTTAGAGAACTCTGGAGAATGATAGAGGATCTCACTGTTTAATATCTGATATAATAAAAAAAATTTACATTTTTAAAGAAATTTACAATTTTTAATACTAGCGAATAGGAAAAAATACTGTAAAAAACTGTGTACGTATATCCCAGGTCTTGGTGATACCAGGCCTAACTCTAGCGCTCTGTAGCGAGGAAAATGGGCTGGATACACACAAATCCAGAAGCAGGGCTAGAAAAGGAGCCGGAACATAGAACAGAAATGTGTTATGCACAGACTGACCATGACACTCCTCTGTATCTCTAACCCATAAGACTTCTCAGATTAGGAAGAATTTGTCTCATATCTGACATAAGTTCATCAGCCCAGGAAAAACGTCAAGAGGCAGATGAGCATTTACTCATTTTAAATTTTAACCTGGTAGTGCAGCTAAGATAGATCATTGTCTTTTAACCCTGTTTCCAAACAAAAATATTATTTCTGGATTCCTTCTCCAATCATCAGACAGGACTTGTAGATGGGAAGTTGCTAGCAGATAGTATTAAAAAACAAACATAATTCCAGAGATCAGAAATCTAGTGTGTCTTTGGCCTTCCATCCACAGACACAGAACAGCCCTTAGTCGGAGATAATCTGCCCATTCAACCTCTCCAGATTTGGCTTTCTAACACAATGAAGTAAATGATTGTTTTACCGCTCATGTCTCCAATGTACAATTTCACTTAATGACTTAATTTCAAGTTTTTATTGTACTTTGAAAGAATAGGAGACATAGGGTCGAGATTCTGCAAATCTATCCTCGTTTTTTCTGTTTTCTCCTTGTGTTGCTTTTTCTTGTTTATATCCCTTGCCTATCAAGTGAGACAGTGCTATAAACTGTTTTTCACTGCCAAGGAGTTTGACTACATGCAGTTTATCATGTCGCCTTTTGAACAAGCACCATAAGAAGGAGCGGGACAGAATGCCTAATGCCGTATCTGTTGCTTCATTTGTATTATTTACTAATGTGCTCCTGCAAGTGACTAAAAGCCTGCCAGAAGGCACTGAAACAAAGACCTGCTTTCAACAGCCTGTCCAGGAGCATCCCAGCATGACCAGCCGCAGAAAGGTGATGTTACTTCAGCTCCAGCACCATCCATTCTGACTGTTCACTGAACACGGAGGCACAGCCTGGGTGCTTACACCACAACACACAGGTGCAGAGATGTCCACAGAAACAGTGACTCTGTGTTTGCTATAAAGTCATGGAGAACTTGGAGCAAAATCATGACCAAGCTGCATTTATCTTGTCTCACTGAAATTTAGCGTAAGTAGTACAGGCAGCACAACGGAATCCAATACCAGTAGTTACTCACTTCCAAAACTTCGAAGACTTAATTTTTTTCAGAAATTTTGTCAATTGTGTGGTAAGCTCCTGCTGGCAAAAGCAACTGGAACAAGTTCTCCAGTAATATCCAGCACCACCCCAGCTGGTGTAAAGTGGGGCAGCTCTCCTGAGTTGAAGGAATGGCAGTGCCCTAAATCACAGCGGCTGGAGGCTCTCGTCACTAAGGAAAAGAAAGCAGTATCTTGGGAAATGCCCCAAATCCTTCCCTGATTGGCAGTGGCAGCCTGATTTCAATCTATGCAGTGATAAAGGCAGCATGACAGAAGAACAACGTGATAATCCAAACAATATCCGAGGATTAAAAAGGGAGCGAAAATCCATTTATAAAAAGAATGTTCTTCTCAAAATGAATTACTGCCCCAAATTTGAAACACTGAAGATATACAAGGCAAGAGTGTTTCAATAAAAGTTTTTGTCTTTCATAAAATCTAACTCTATCCTGTGTCCAGAAAAATACTAACATTGTGCAATTAGCAGCATTGTGGTTATTCCTATGTAAGGGAAAAAAAAAAAAGGACCAAATTCTTTCCTTTGCCAGAGACTTTCTGTTCAACTTTGGCAAGTCATTTTGTCTCTCTGTGTTTCAATATCTGTGAAAACAAATAATGAAAAAACACACGCATTTCTCAAAGAAGTGTTTTAAGGATAAAAATGATAAAATGGTGAGATTTAGTGGGTGCCCATCTGAGTATCCCCTAGAGAGGATGGTTTTATTTGAGCTCACTGGAAAGTTCATGCTTTTTAACAGATTTTTCTTTTGTTTTCTCTTACATCTTTGAAAAACTTCAAACTGAGGGAAATGTTAAATAGAAATCTTTCCAGGCATTTGAAGTAGCCCTGTTATGAGGCTCTGGTGATGGGGCGAACACACGTCAGGTCAAACCGAAACAGCCCTTCTGGGCATTGTAAAGACAGGCAGAGTCCTCAAGCCCGCATTTGAACAGGACCAAACAGCTGCATTTTCTGCCAACTTACATTTACCTTGCTTTATCCAAGCCTTCAACATTTCCGAGTTTCAACATTTTCTATATATGAGGACAGATATACCGACAGAAAGTTGCCTGCTTTTGAAAATCTTTCTAAACTCTTGAGAACTATTATACTTCCAAGATATTTACATCCTGCTTCTATATATGAGACAAGACCTCCAGGAAACACAAATCCAAGAACGAGCAATAAAGAACAGTGACAACTCTCTCCACGCTGACTCTTTTTATTTCCTATTTTGTAATGACTTTCCTAATAATTTATTAGAGTCCTGAATGTGTAGTTGTACGATGACTAATTTACCTAGTTTCCACTGATTGAATTGCAAGAGATTACTTCTGCAAATCATGTCTGGAGAATATATCATGTCCAGAGGTATAATGTCATATCATAAATCCAGTTGCAGCAGTATTAAAGTTTGACTGATACACAATGACAGTGATAAAACATGTCTTTTCCGTGTAGTTCAAAACCAAAAATACGCTTTTGAAAAACACAAGAGGTGACTTTGCTCCTCACCAGACTTCTAATTCAAAGCCACTACTTTTTGCCTCTTACAGGAGCAGAAGCATGTTCTCAAGAACATGTCAACTGCTTTTCTCTTTAAAAGACTAGTACAACTGCGGTGCTGCTACACCACAAATAGTTTCTATCGTTGCTAATTGCTAATTCCTACAAGTTGAAATTTCATGACGTGGGGACAAAACTACACGTACTTAAAATCAACAAAAACTGTTCAGTGATACTGAAGCCTCAAAATATTGAAAATATTAAGTTCTTATCTATCCTTCACACTACTGCCAAGCGGGACCATCTCTGCAACATCCTTGGCTTTGCCTTTCGTAAACCGATGGAAGTATCTATGTAGCGTTGCAAGGAAAGAGCTATCTCGTATCATAGGCAGTAGTTCACAGGTACAGTCCTGCATCTGTTTGTACCTGTCTACTTCCTCGTCTTGTATTTAGAGCCTAAATTCGGAAGGGAGAGGGACCACCTCTTCACTCTCTCACGCTTAACAAGGCAGACCATTTGCCCATGGCTATGGCCACAGCGTGCTTGCTTCGGTGCAGCTAATACAGCAACCAGTGAGACAATCTCTCAGCAGAGTGGCCCAGTCAATGGCTGACAGATGTTTCGCAGATCCTCTTACTTTTGTTCAGCTATGCCACTCTACTCCAGGTAAGGATTTCTGCCTATTTTCAGCTACAGGAAGCACTGGCAGGTGTTGAGCTTTGGCTTCTGCTTTAAGCATCTAACAGAGGTCTCTCTGCTTCTGTTCCCTTCAGAAAATACATATATATAACTTTATAGAGGAAAACAGTCTGACAGACTGCTGAGGTCCTCTCAGTCCTTTGGGGCTCCTCTGAAAAGGTGGGAAGAGGAAGATGGTAGGATAATACCCTGTGGGCCCCGAAATGCAGCCCTCCCTACGTGCAGAGAGTGAAATGCCCTTGACTGCGTCTGGGCTTCATCAAGGGAGGAATAAAGGACAAAAAGGACAAAAATAGTGGGGGGTGCTGCTAGTGGTGTGTTTGCCAGCATCTAATTGAGGACTGAAACTATATGGATCTGGAGAAGGTATAACAGAACAACATTTCCAAGAAGGGAAGCTTCATGCAGAACAGCTTTCTAGCAGTTCTGCAGGTGCTTGGCAGAGGTCCTGACCAGGAAAGCTCCTTGCCTGAATTAAGAAGGTGAGATTTTTGTAATAGCAGGTATTAAAGCACTTTTCTACTTGATATTGTTTCACGACTAAAATACGTATTTTCAATAATCTCATAATATTCAAGCTGTTATTCAAAAATTGGAGCACATAGGCTCATCTCAAGTAATAATATGAATACTTACGGCTACTTTTGAGACTCATGTGTCCTTTGAAAGGTCCCATCATGGAATACGTAGGCACCATGGCTATCTGGGACCTTTGGCAGGGAAGAAAAATGTATTAGTTACATATTACAGAAGCATTAAGAAATATGATTATCCTTCTGCAGGGCCTACGTGGGTTAAAGAAGAGTCATCTCCTTGCCAGAACGCCAAGCTACACCATGATACAGGTATGAAAAAGCTGGCACTTTCAAGTTTACTTTCCCCACTGAATTACTTCTGTTTGGTTTAGTCCCTATCAATTAGTAGGACCCTTCTGACCAGATACTCAAGAGAAAATTCCCGGTTACTACAGCATCTACAGGGCAGTTTTCTGCAGGCCACAAAAATGACCCGTGTCATTGCGCAAATGTCACATATTTTGCAATCTGAAAGATCGTCTCTGCTAAACATAAATCTTCAAGGCAAAAGAAGGAGCAGCTCAGTAAGCTACTATGCTGTTTGTACCCAAGGGAAGCAGTGGGGAAAAAACGGGCAACGTTAAAGCTTTTCTAAGGATTTCCTAGGAAACAGTATAGGCTCATGTCACGGAAGGCAGACCTCAGAAAGGCATGGCCAACACAGCACAGTAATCAAACAAGCTCCCTCTCGTTTCAAATTAAGGCAAGTTACAAGAACACTAATTCCAAATACACGGGACCCCCCCCCTGTTTTATGAAGATATGTATCACTGTGCCAGCTGAATTCATCTCAGACGATTTACAGGGTAAATTTTACTGTATGGCTTAATAGCTGAAGGGGCCAATTCTTAACTTCAGAAGCTACTTAGGTTCACAGGAGTCAGATTCATGGGAAACCCAGGAGATTTCAGGCTCTACCTGTCCAGCGGTACAATTTTCAACACAATCATGTTCCTAACTCCCGCTAAAATTAAGGAGAAGTTGGTACCTAAATTTGTAAGTCTGATCATGGAGACTAAACTTCAGTCCTCGTTTTTAACTTACTTTTGACTTAGTGAAATCATTTGTCTATACATAAAAGTTCCAGCAATTATTTGATCTATAATTTAAACAGACTTTCTCCAGTTTAAAAACTTACTTTGGTTCAGCTAAAAGCTATTCCTGGTTAACATGAAGCAAGCCAGTCACCAATGCAACGCGCATTTGAAATCTTCTCCACCAGATAAATCTTACCACTTTAAACTCACACTTGAAAGACCCTTAGGCAGATAAGCCAGCTGGCATCCAGGACCCTAAAGGTCAGTAGCTTTATGCTCCAACACGTTGTCCGCCAGCAGAAGTTGCTGAATTGTGAACCTGATTAGATTTGTGAGCTGCAAAGGAAACATCTCCTTAGAGATGACCCTGAATGTCAAAGGACACGCCAAGTGCCATCAGAACTAGGAAAACCAATGCAACTCCTTCTTTGGTTTCAAGGCAACTTTATTATGTGGGAGGGGAACCAGGAGTGCCTGGCTCTTAAGCAATAAAACCTTTACTTTCATTCTCATATGCACAATGTAGGATAATTTTTGGCTTCAAAGGTGTTGCTGCAACTCGGGAAACCTCGTGTGTGTACAGCTATCACCGAAACTTAAGGGCAGAGTCTTCAGAAAGCGATTACAGGGTTTGGATCTTGATTTGGTGACACCTGACAAAGAACCTGCTTTTTCAGAGAACGCATTCTCAGCCAGTTCTGAAATTCAGGCCTCACCACCGGTAGCTTTGTTTTTGTCACAATCACCTTTCTGTGACAGCACCTTGAAGATAAAAGGACACAGGTAACAGAGTATTATAATAGTGCTCGGAGAAAAAAAAAGCTGGAATGATGATGAGCAGCACTTTTTTGGGTCAAATTGTGCCACCTTTAGAACACAGGCTTAAAATAAAAGCATTATTAAATAAATGGGAGCTGAGTAAACCTTATTGCTTTTCCTCTGTGCTCATATTTCTAATTGTCATGGGTCCCTAAGTTAATAAAATCATCAAAAGGTCAGGGTTTTTTTTTTTGTCTTTTGAAAACATCCTTCTACAGTCACAACAGGATGTAGGCAAAGGAAATTACCACTCTCAAATCCTAGGTAACACATCAAAACATTTGATTATATTTTTTTTAAATTGTATTTATTTAGATATATTCCTTAAGCATTTTTATTCATGTTTTGAAAACTAGTGAAACATGATCATAGCTTCATATATGCTGGCTAAAGACTTAGCAGCAAATTAGTTTAGCTACATCTCACTGTATACTACTACTACTACTAATTTTGATTCTTTCATTTCTTTTGAAATATAAATTAGCTCTTGTCAAATCCTTAATTCTTTTGGCCTTTTTTATGTCAAGCATCTGTGAAAGGCATGACAGGTGGAAGGATACTATACTGAAACGACTCTCTTAATCATGTGCAACGTTAGAACAGAGAGTAAGTCTTTATCTTCTCGTGATCAATCCTACCTTTTTAGCTCAGCCATTACTCCATTAGGTTTTGACACAGAACAACATCAGTGGAAAACTGCTCTGAGTGAGGACAGATAAAAATAGAAATAGCACGTAGCAAAAATTGTTATTTGTTTGACCCAAATACATTTAATTCAATATATACACGACACGTGTAACATGATGCAGGCACTAAACAGTTGTTATGACTGAACGCAGTCACAATAATGGCTGATCTCTAACTAACTAGTCCTTTACACGTGCAGTTACAGCAGCTAACTCCGGCTATAATGTGGCTGTTGTTTGAACTCTTGTGACTTCATGAAGTCTCAGTGAAATCGCTGTCCCAGGCTCTGTACAATCAGTCAGTCACTTGTTAACACACCCAAAGAGTTTACAGCTGAAGTTTGCAAACCAGATAAAAGCAGGTGAGAAGAAAAGCATTGTCTTCACTTCAGAGGCTGAAAAGGATTAAGTGACTTGTTCATTGCAACAAGATCAAGAGAGTTAATGGCAGAGACATGAAACTTGATTTTCTGAGTACCAGATCAGTGCTTAAACCTCAGAATATCTATTTTCATCTATATCTAAATATCTAATACGTGGAATTTTCTCCCTCATTAGAAGAAACACTGTATAGTTGCCAGAGCTGCAACAATTTTTTATTTACGGAGTCCTAGAAGCTCCTAGGAATGGTTTGTTTCCCAACAGAAAGTCAAACAAAAAGGAAATGATTTTGGCAAGAGGTATTTTGAAAAGCAGTGAGGTGATAGTATAAAACCTATCGCGTTCAAGTTACAGTGATTCATCGTGGTGGTTCCATACCGCACACATATCCAAGGTGATGCCACCAGCAATATATTCCAGTTAAGATCAGGCCTTGAATGATGAACACCCTTTTCCAGAGCAAAGTGTCTGACAGTGAAGCAAGGGAACTGCCTGATGGAGTTTCTGAATCTGAAGAGTACAGTCTCTTAAGCAGTAACTTGGCAATCTTCCTCACCTCAAGCTTAAATCCCGTGGCTTTATGCACAGACTCTGTAAACCTCCATACCTCATACTCAATAGTTACCTATCCAACTATAAATTAAGCCCTGATTTTTACAGTCATTAGGTGAGGAAACAAGTCCCAGATCTATCCGAGGCTCATTTTTATATAATGATGTGTTTTGTTGTCAACACAGTGATAGAATCATAGAATCGTTTAGGTTGGAAATGACCTTAAGATCACTGAGTCCAATCATTAACCCTGCCAAGTCCCATAAGCCACGTCCCTCAGCACCATGTCTACGTGTCTTTTAAACACCTTCATGGATGGTTACTCCAACACTGCCCTGGGCAGCCTCTTCCAGGGCTGGACCCTTCTGGTGAAGAAATTTTTCCTAATATCCAACCTAAAGCTCCCCTGGCACAACTTGAGGCCATTTCCTCTTGACCTATTGTTTGTTACCTGGGAGAAGAGACTGACACGCACCCTTTGGTTTCTTTTGTATTTTCTGCATTTCTGTAATACCTGAAAACGCTACTCAAACGCTGCAGCAGGTACTTTCATCTGTGCCAAACTGCTGTATTTACTCTGGATTAGAATAAAACAATTAAATCACTAATATGTCAATGGGCAGTGCTGTCAAACAGGAGACCCAGGCTGTAAATTATAGGGAAGAAAAATCAGGTCTTTCTTCTAGAAGACAGGTAGTACTAAAATGTTTCACAGGGAATTGTTTCCATTTAATATAAAACGCAGCACACCTAAGAAGGTGACTGTAAAAGTGCTGAAGGGAAGTTAGAGGAAAGAGAGATGCTTTTTTACATTGTAGCTAGTAATAATGCACAGACACAATAGGACATTGCTAATAGCATTCAAGGAAGACATAAGACAGACTCTTTCTGAATATTTTAAATGATGTATAATGAAATAGATGAAAGTGTACAGCGAGGCAGTTGCTGCTGTGAGAGGCTCCTTCTCCATAAGCAAAGGGCTTGATTCTGTAGCTTTGTACTTGCCTCCAGCTCACAGATTTGCAGGGCTTTGTGTGCTGCAAGATCCACGTCTTGGTACAGAAGTTAGTCACAAGTGGAGTTTTAAAGAAGGTTTCAACATCAGACTAGTCTCCTGTCTAGTGATAGAACATTCACATGGTCATACTTAATGATTTATCACTGCATAGTCCAGGGGGTTACAAATTAGCCGTATATTAGGCCGTTCCCACTGATGGGAATGTGGAAAGTTTAGTATAGCTCTGAAGCAGAAAGAGATTGGATCAGACATATTAAGTAATGGAATTTATGCTTGAAAACATTCTTAGGGGTTTTCTATTGATAGAGTAAGTTTGGGTAAAAAGGAGCAGACCTTCATCCACAGGAACAGAGAGCTACGGTATCTGAGATAGGTGTTTGGTATTTAGTGCTCAGAAGGAGAATTAGATATGCATTATTTGTCAGCATCCTAAAATCCACATTAATGTCCTAGTGGACTGGAATCACTCTATGTCCATAGCTGAATATCTGCAGAAACAGGCGTCTCTCGTCAGGCATCAAATATAGAAGCAGGGTTGACACAGAATGTTAAAAAAAACCCAATTTGGCTATTGTTTGTGCAGCACTTCAAAGCTGATAGGAAAATTTCCTGAAAGAACGGACTTTTGCAGGCATTTTTGGTCAGTCTGTCAAAACAGAAATATTTCTCGAACAAAGAACGGGGTTTCACTGAACCACAGACATAAGGTCTTCAAGGAATCCCGCTGGCTCACCACCACGCTGCGGGAGAACACAAGCTCTCGGAACCCACAGCTCCAAAACAGTCCCACCGTATGGCCTCAGCTCTGTCAGGAACTGCGATCACTCCAACACCTGCTGCTGCCAGGACCGCCGGCTTTGTGGAAGTAGCAGGGCTGTCCTCTCTCTCTGGTGAACCTGAAAGCTACACGTCACATTTCGCCTTCCAGTTGAGCAGCAGGAAACCTAAGAACTTTGAGAACTAAGCTTATGCCCAGGCTTTGAGTCTCAAAGCCCTGGGAGACCCTTTCTCTGGGCTTCTCAGGACTCACCCGGATATGAATAGCTAAAAAAATGTGAATGACCTGGGATTTGGCAACCTGTGAGACAGAGCCTCTAGATTCAATAAATTTTATAAAATGAATTTAAAGGCACGAGCAGAGGAGTCCTAATGAGCATTCAAACAAGGCATCATTTATTTTCCTTAATTTTGGACATTCCTGTGGAACAGGAGTCCTGCCACTTGACTGCCTCTTCTAAAACCTGCCATTCTTGGATGAACATTCTGATATTTGTACTTTGTGATATTTAATTATCTGATATCTTAAATGGCGTGATTAACTATTAATAGCTGGAGGCAAATTAAGCAACTGTTAGAGTTCTATAAACGATACCTAGAGAGCCCCTGTGAAGATATGTATGAACCAGTACCCAGGCCATGGTCCCACTGAGCAGCAGGATCCAATTTTAGCAGTGCGCTGTCAGCTGCAAGGCCCCTCAGTGGAGCAGACACTCCTTTTCAAATGCTTTTGCTGTCACTGGGTGGTATCCACTTGAAAACACAGAGAAGCAAGGACAGACAGATGAAAGGAAGAAAGATCAGGGCAGTCCTTCATCAAATCCCTTTGATGTAAAAGGGAGATGTCATAGTTTTGGTATCTGTGCAGGCAGAAAAATAAGAACAGAAGACAAATAGTAAGAAAACCACGAAAGCATGTGGAAAAATTATCACTCTGCTCTTTATTCTCCACCTCTTTTCATTAACAGGACAGAACATGGTGTAACCAGCCATGTATTTCATAAAGTTGTCTGTCTTTTTATAAGAGCTCAGACATTTCCACTCACTTCTGCATGTCATTTCTAGGTAGCTGCATACAGATCAATTATTTCCCCTCATCCCGGACATATTCATAATTTCCCAGAAACACTCTCAAGTTTCTTAAATAAACACAAAGAGCACCATAATTGCATCAGCCCTTTTATCCCAATTAAATAACCAAGGGTTGCTCAAGTACTGATTAGCCTATACTCTTGCCCTGCGGGATAAAGAATCACTCTTATTGGGGGCCAGAGCTCATCTGCAAATTGTTATCCTTTACGCAGTACCCAGATGAGAGAACTTCTTAACAGCCGGGAGTCTATTCATTAATCTATAAACTCCAGCTGATGAAGAGCAAATTACTTGATTGCCTGAGAAAGTAACTGAGCCACCTCTCGGGTACACAGCCGTGCTGTGGTGGCTCATGGATTTCAGTGGGCAGCACAGTCAAGTAATTTCAATAAAGGCAGGAACCTTTTCTCAGTTTCTAAAATAAGCATGTTGTAAGTGAAGCTCTTCAGATTGCATTTATCACAAGAATTATGGCCCCGTCCTGGGCAGGTAAAAGCAAGATATAAATAAATTTAAGCTGTCTCTGCTGATGGATGCGAACCTGCTGCTGGCATATCACTTCAGTTATTCTGGACTCCTTTGAAAATTCAAGCCTTAAAATCACTTCTACCTCCCACCCCTTCCAAAACCCTGTTTCTCTTCTCAGCAGGGAGAAGGCTGACCTTACCAGAATGAGTGCAATGTAGCCTCTCCCAGTGCCCAAGAGTTGGCTTGGACATGGTCTACACCTCAGAAGAATCCCCTTCTCTACTGACTGGGATGTCTGGGCAGCACCCGGCCAAGGATGTGCAGCCTGCTCCACCAGCGTGCTCTGTTCTCCCCCAGAGCAAGCAAATGCTTTCTCTCTGTTCCCTGTGAAGAGGGTCAAGTGCTGTGGCAGTGGAAATTTCCTTGAGCTTCAGATTGCTAGGAAGGGTTCTGGTGCCATGACTCTGCAGCAATGTTCTAACTACCAGACTGGAAATGACTTTAGGAATGCATTTATAATTGGTACATAACTTAGAGCATCAAAGGCCATGATGTGTGCCTTCTTCCCTTTCAATCTGTCTTGTCTAGTTAAACCAGAACTTTAAAGTTTCTCAGGGCAATAGTTGTCCTTCACTCTATGCAGACATGTGCCTCCCAAAACGATCTGTCACATTTAAACACTAACGCAGCACAACCAGCAAGTCACGAGAAACAACCGAAGCACAACCGAGCACTGAAATGTGAGATGGGTGCTGTTAGAACACCCTGAGGTTTATGTGCCCACCACACTGGTTAGCCAAAGATTGAAGGCCATCTTCCCAAAATGGCTGAGAAAGAAAAAAGGGAGGAGGGAGAGTGTTAGGGGAAAATATCGTACTCTTGTCCCATTCTTACACTTTCCCAGGCATCTAGTTACGGCCAGTACTGGAGACATATTTGACTAGGTGAACTTCTAGTCAGATGCAGGGCAGCACTGGCAAAGTGTTTTGCCACTTTACAGTCTTCTTTACTTATAAATTAAAAATGATATTATATATAATATAAATTATAAATGAGAACAAACAATTCAGATGCAGTTTCTTCTGTCAGTATAGCTTGGCTGGTAACTTCTCTCCATTGGTTTGAGCAAGGTAAAGCCACAGGCTGCATCAGGGCCACTGACCTACATCCTGAATAAACCCAAGCTCCACCAGTCCTGCACGTTTTATTTACTATTTGACTGAAAGAGCTGAAACTGGAACTGATGCCTTGTGGGAGAAAAAAACACAAGAAGAAAGCCTTTGTACAACATACTCTTCGTTCTGTCCTAGTGTTTAGATGCCAAGAAATGGCAGGACATGTGTGAACTATAATAATTCAAAAATAACAGTGGACCTTAAAAAGAAATTAAATCAAAAGAATTAAAAAGAGCTCAGAAAAGGATATTTAACCAGGGCGGCTGGTAATTGCTGTCTCTCCTCCCTTGAGTTTTAGGTGTTTTTTCCTCTATTTGACTGGGTTTCCTCTGCTCATGCTCATGCTTTGACATTTTCTACGTGACATGACATCGCTATGTTATTGCCTGACAAAGAAAAAGCCAACTTCTGTTGCATACAGTGAGGAATTACTGAATCCACCCCCACCCCCCACCTTCCCATGTCAAGTGTAACAAACGCATTGTCAGATGTAAGGAGTGCTCAGGACAGTTGTTGGAACTACAATATTACATGAATGAACTACATGAATCAGTCTATAATTTAGTTAGTTAGGACTTTGACAAGAAAATAATTTCATTCCATTAAGTTGTCATGCTATTTATTGTTATTCTATTTTCCGTTTTTCAGCCCACAGGACTGTAAATCATCACTGATGTGCCATGTGGTATGTCAAAGGTGACCATCTTGAACCTGAGATCTTCACAAGGAACTGCAGTTCTCATTTGAAACCTGCTGGCTCACAGCAGTTAGCTGCAAGTTCCAGCAGTTCACAAAGGCAATACAGCCTCTTCCTGCAGCAGCTGCAGCAGACAGAAATAACAGACCGATGGTGGAAGAGCAGGAAAAAATTTGGGGAACTTTTTCTTTTCTTTATGTCACTTCAGAGACCTGCTGTGCACTTGGCAGGGCTGCCAGGAAGCTTACTGCAGCACCTTCGGCACTGGCGAGGAATCACCCGTGTCAGGAGGCACAGAGCAAAGTCAAGATGGGCCACAACCGTGGCCACAACCGTGACAAGGGAGGGTGAAGCGCTGGATGCTGGCAAACCGGAAATTTCTCTGGAGTAGGCCAAAAGCTCCCTGTGGCCAAAAGCCAATACACCAGCTCTGTTCCTTCTCGTCATAATGCCTCTAGCATAAGGATTCCAGGAACAGCGATGTGGCTGTTCACAAACGCCCCAAAACCCTGCAGAAGGATGAAGGAAGCCCCATTCGGGGGATACCTACAGCGACAGTATAAAACACGGAGGATATGAACGCTGTCGGTTCAAGAAGCTGAGCTCTCTGTAACCTTTCAGTGACAGATGCCAATAAAATGGTTGTGCTTTTGAACCAGAACTGCAGCCCATCTAGTTCAACGCTCTGCCACCAGGATCCTGCCTTTCAAGTACCTGAAAAAACTGTTCAGCAAGTGCGTATATATATAAATCTTAATTTGTTCTTGTCCTCACATTACATCTTCTCACGTCCTGAAGTTACCTTCTGAATAGAGGAAGAGATTTATTATTCTTCCCAATAAATATATTAGAATTCATTATCGAGCAGTTGACACAGCAGTTTGTGTCATCTCTAAACACAATTATAAGGATTAGAAACAAGACCTTGGTATATATCAATACTTTGTAGTATTGGCAATAACTTTGGCAGCTGCCTCAAAAGCATTTCAATTCCTTTAAATCTCTGAGTAATAATAATTCAACATTTGCGAATTTTCCAAATACTCCTCTTGTTAATTGTATACCGTGGCACTTTGACTAATGAGGCCAAATCAACAACTGCCAGGTTTAAAATTAAATAATAACCGATAACCATTGCTATCTAAGTCTGCTGAGATAAAATTAAACCCACAATTTACTGCCAAATCCTCTAACATTATACTGTCACAAGGATAATGTGGTATTGAAGGACAGGGGAAAACACGCTGTCAGATGTTAAAGGTTGAGACCAACGAGTTTTTGAGAGAATTGCAAGTTACCATCATACGTTTGTGTGCTTTTGGCTTGACTGCTCAGATATTGCAGGATGAAAATAACGATACTGTAGCACTTCTTTCCCGAGCGACAAGCATAAAAGCTGTCGGTCAGAATTCACTTCACATGCAGAATGGGGCCAACTAAAAGAGCCAAGACTTTATGTGCCAGTGCCAGCCAGACCTTTGTGTCTTTATTTACCTGCCTGCACCTTTATATTCCTTGGTATTTTTTAGAAGAGATCTTAGGCCTCCGCATTTTGGGGCAACCCCCAGCTCTTCGTACATGAACGAGCATGTTTCTATAACCTCAGTTATGTAACTGTTCCATTCATTTAGATGCAAATTTTTGCAACTTGTTGATATTTTTCATATTATGTTGGCCAAGAAATCATCAGAACACATTTTTGTATATTTTAATTTCTTTGTAATTCATTGTGAAAGAAAGGTAGAGAAAAATAACCCACAAAATGTTTTCCATTTTTACCCTTTAAAAAATTGGACCAGTAAAATAGTAAAATTCATAATGACTGTAGTAGGCAAGTACATTTTATTTCCACCTTTCAATCACCATTGTAAACTTGCTTCCAGCTCTGCCCCCTACTGAAGTCCATAATGACGTTGACTTCAATAAGGTCACACTTTGATCCTCTAGAAGTTCATGGTGTTTTCAAGCAGAAGGTATGAAGAAATATGGGCAGGTCCGTGTGTGTTCGAGCGCAACAGAGAGGACACACCTCTGTCTTGTATTCAAATACTATGTACTCAGCTAGTTTCTCAAATACGATCAAGGCTTGGCTGGAAAAGACCTTGTCGGCAGCTAAAGAAAGACTTCATAAAAGGAAGCCTCCAAATGTGTAGCAAAACTAGAATATTGCAATTAAACTTTTCATTTTCCACTAGCAGTTCAAAAACAACAACAACAAATAAAAGCACCAAACTACAATAAATTTCTCCAAAGTGGGACAGAGCATCGTCAGATGCATGAACATGTGCCTTAGTCTATTGTCTATGACTCTGCAGCAAAATGCTGTCTGTCCTCACCGTAGAGACCCCGTTACAAAAATGGCCTATAGTGAACTGTGACAGTTTTCTGATTTTTACTCGCTTTTTCTTATCCTCTCAAATGATGTAAGCAAAGCATTCAGTAGGACAAAACAACATAGTTTAAAACTACAGCACCATTCAACTACCAGGCTTTAGAGCCACGTGGTTTTTTTTTCATTGTGCAAGCAAAAGCATTCCTGTTACAAGGGGAAATTAGCGAACAGAGCGAGATCATACAGCATAGTAGGGGAGCCCTGCTGTTACTTGCTGAGAGAACGTCAGAACTGGAAGGAGGAGGTATTAAATGCAGTCCCCTGCTGCTCGCTCTCTTCGGGCACAGGCAGCTCTCTACTGGAGGCCGGCTAGCTGCAATCAAAGCTTGCCCTGAGAGACCTTCTCCACCATAAAGCCATAAGCAGCAGCCACAGCAGACTATAAAGGAAATTTAAACACAATCCTGGAAGCCATAGGCAAGGGAAGGTCCTCAGCTCTGGTACTCCTGAGCCAGGCTCCACAGGATTTCGCAGCACCGTGGGGCGGGTGAGGCAGGAAGGGACCTTCGGGGGTCGGCTGGTTCAGCCCCCAGGGCCGCCCAGAGCCATGTCCAGGCGGCTGCTGGGTGTCTCCGAGGCTGGGCTCCACCGGACAGCCTGTGCCAGTGCTCTGCTGCCCGCAGGAAAAAGCGATGCCCGGCTGCTCAGAGGGACCCTCCGTGGTGCCCACGGGCACTACGGAGAAGGGCTTGGCTCCTGGCACCCTCGGCTGCCCACGGCCCTCCCCA
>NW_010427527.1:90240-91643 GCF_000710305.1 Buceros rhinoceros silvestris | reverse complement strand
GACTTCAACATGGAAGAGGGGAGGAAATCCATTTTAAAACCCTCTATTATTAGACCCTTCAGATATTTCTCTCCTCTGTGAGAATTTCACAAGAAACATACCAGGATGATACTCTTGACTTAGTTTAAGACATCGTGCCTATAGGAGAGTTAATGATGAGATGTATCGGGAGAACTCTGACTTTGGCTTTCCTCGTGACTTTGAGCGGGTAACAAAAATGAATAAATATGTAGATGCTTATCTCATTCTTTCAAATAAAATCTCAACCCATTCACGACTTCTTTCTGCTCAATTCTACTTAACTTTAGGTATTTCAGTATTAGGGCATACATGATTTTCTGTCCTCTGTATATTATTACAAAAAGCCAAAAATCTAAAACAGCCCATGCTTTTAAAAAATGGGCTTCTGTAATATGGCAGAAAACCATTCCAATGAAGATGCTGTTTTAAAATCTTTATTAATTATTGTCGTGATAGACATTTCCAAGGAATTTCAATTTCAGAAGCCTCTACGGTCAACTAATAACTTATTAAATATTACTCAGTCATTAAATATCTTCAGTTTAAAAATGAATATTTAGGGGATAGACATCTGGTAATATGTCTTAATCCTATTTTTAGATTAGATCCTCTTAAGAAATTCCCATATGCATTTAGATAAAGCTTGAACCTTGCTAATCTTTCTGAATATTCTGTGCCTGCTGGTGCGTACACAACGGCCCCTAAAAGCTGTACTTAGGGGTCGTGTTTAGGTTCACATTTCACGAGGTAATTGCACTCCCTCATTTTCATGTGTTTTAGCACTAGAACCACAATAAGGGAGGAGATGGGAGAAAAAAGCAGAGGGAGTCTAACAATAATGGTTGCCTATTAATGAAATTACTACAAACAAACTAAAAGTCAGAATTAAAAATAACCCTGACATTAATGGAATGCTTATTTCAATCAACTGGATAGAAAACTGCTCAGTGTGTTGGGACTAACAAATATATGATTAAACTAGTTCCCAGCATTTAAAAAATGCTCGAAGTGTTCTCTAGTATAAACCAAGGGTGGGTGGTGAGTGTCTTTAGCAATGTTCCCAGATTTTAACAGCATTGCTTTATCTAAATATATTTCTTAAGAGTCACAAACCCTAAAAGGTATAAAATAAAGTAGATTGAGATGGATTAGGTTAATTAATGGGTATGAACTGGCCTTTCACCTCAACAATTGTAGACAAGTTCAACCTAAGAGCTTAAATCAGAGTTTGCTGTTGTAAGCTCTAGTGGACATTAATTCACATCATATAATTTGGCAGAGTTGGCCCAGAAATGAACTTGCCATGGATTTGACCCTCCAAGTCAGAGATGGGGCAGCAAAGAAAGAAAAAAAGGCGGGGGGGGGGGGGGGGAAAAAAGAAA
>NW_010427527.1:57817-90179 GCF_000710305.1 Buceros rhinoceros silvestris | reverse complement strand
GAGAGAAGAAAAAAAAAAAGAAAAAGTAAGCGGGGGGGGGGGGGGGGAAGGAAACACTGAAAGAAAACCACAATGTCTCCCAGCTGCTCCTCTGACTTGTGGATAAAATAAGAACATGTTCTGAGGGATACCCACACGGGTAGTACATGCTTTTGTGCGGAGATGAATGCAGACCCAAAAGGCAACACAAAGCATTGAGGATAGTTGTGGGACACATTGTGGACCTTCAGTCGGAGACTTGATTTTAGGACTTCTGGACAATTTGGGGGAGACTGTGCCCTGGCAAGTGTGTCCTTTGAGCTCACACCAATGGACTTTGTGTGTTCCCACAACTTCCCTGCGATACAACGACCACAGCTTTACGAACGTTGGCACGTGACGTACGCGGTCACACAAAAGTTGCAGTATCAGACCAATTTCTCCACTCTTACTTGCATGCCTGCAGCTCTGCAGGGGGTCGCACAAATAGAAATGGAAGAGAGAAATAGATAAAATGCATTAATCCTTTTGTTTTGTTTTTATTATCTACCTGGAATCCAGGCATGAAACTATCAGATCATTATTCACTGATAACTGCACAGGCAATAGGAAACTGTTCCATGAATAAATCTTTTGTCTGAATAAAGCAACAGCAGCTGTAATACACATTTAATGGATTTATCAGTTTTACATAAATGCCTTTTATTTGAAAGCCCCAGTTAATTTCATCGATGTTCCCTTTAGGTCTAGGCAGCACAGTTTATGGTGGTCTCTGGCCACAGCCGGGTTCACCTGGGGAACCCTGTGCATTTGCATGTATACTTGAGCATCCATCACGTTTATTTGACTATAACAAGCAAATACAGGTCAGCACCACTGCAGGAAAAGCAAATGTGGGTCTTGTGTGTGTCTTTCACTTTCCTCCCTTGACCTCCTGCGAAGCAGAGCAGCAGCAGCACCAAACCCAGAGCACCTCGTAGTGCAGCAGCGGCTCAGCAGAGAGGGCTGGTAGGAAGCAGAGAGCTGTGAACAGCTGAGTGGTGGACAGATTTAAGGGAAACCCTCTGTCAAAAACCAGGCCAGAAGAGTAAGATGAAGCACTCCTCCGGGTCTGCAGGACCACGGCAGTTATTAGTGAATATTTGTACATTTGGCAGCAGGATTATTGTTTCACTGTTAATGCGGTATTTTTTTTTTTTCCAGCCCTGTGTGGCTGTAATATACATCTCAGCCTTTTCATGAAGGTTATGGTTTAAAAAGAAAAAAATAAAATGAAAAGGAATGTAGTGTTCTAAAAATAGGTATGTGCATTTGGAATTGCTTTCCGAGACAAGCATCCTCCAATACCCATCACAGCCTGACTGCTTTTAACTTTTCACATGCTGTAGGCTCTGTGCAAGCCGGCTGAGGCAACCTCCTTCTGTTTCTGTGGATTTGGGATATACAATAACAAAAAAAGGAAAATATGCAGGGAACCAACAATGTCTGCACCATTACTGCAGTTAAATCTGTCCAAAATACGTTGATTAAATAAATTTTGTCAGAAAATAGGGCTGGGCAAGTAACAAAAACATGGACCAATTAGTTATTTCCTAGTCTTACTTTTTCACCTAGCTCTACTAAATAGTTTATTAATTAATATGTGTTAATAAATTGATTTCTTTCAGTAGTTTCAATGGGATCTGCACCTTAGAGGGAATTTCATACTGAAATTCTGTTGGCTGAAAGTTCTTTAACCAACTGGAATTGAATTCACCCACCGACTGTTTCACAGTTCAGTTTATACTTCTTTAGCTTTCTTGTATTTATTTGCTATAATTCTGTACAGAACTATGTCTATTTTTGTTTCTGACTCACTGCATCTTCTTCACACCTTTTCCACTCCAGACAGGGTTCACAGGTGGCTGTGAACATCATGCTGTCCTAAACAGGAAGGTTTCCCCAAAGACAGGCTATGCATGGAGGAAGAGGAAGTCTGCAAAAGCAGAAGAGGCTGTGGGATAGGGAGACTAAACACGCAGAGGTTTCATGCTGTCACCAACTCTGAATAAATGCATTCCCAGAAAAAAGAAATTCCCCTGCCTCATTACACTGTGCTCCTGCTGATCTAAAGAAAGGTAGGAAGATATTATCAATAAATGAAGCCACTCTGCCTTTTCCCCTCACCTTTTTTATTCAGCATGCTTCTTTTCCAGCTTGTCAAAATTCTCTAATTGACCTGGGTTACTATTTACTAGTTTTGAAAAACACAAACTGAACTTGTACTGGTAGGATTTTGTATTCCTTGCCTCAGGAGAAAAAAAAAAAATTGAAAAGAAATCAAAAAACCGACACTGTCAAACCATCATGCCCCAAGTTCAGCTCAGGTGAATGCAGAAATCTAGGTCAAAATCTTGTCCCACTAGGCTCTACAGTACAATCAGAGTAGAAAGCTCCTGAAATACTCAGAGTACTCAGTTTTATATTCCAAGCGAGTGAGCAATTAGAGAAAGCCCCACAACTGCATTAGCCAAGCACAAATTTCTCACAAAGCTTCTCATCACAGACTCTCAGCCTTCAGTTGCAGTCGCACTAAGGCTTAGTGGAACTATTTCCCTTTGCAAAGTCAGATTCTTGTCTGGGCGAGGTTTTACACTCACCTGGAATACACTCTGGGATCTGCCTGGCACATTGTGCTACAGACAAAGCTTCTTGAAGCTGCAACTGGGCCGCGTGTGAATACTGTATTTGGCATCTATAACATTTCACAAAGAATTAGTAATCTATGTGAGTAGGAACGAGGAACGGAAAAAGCACTGGCAAATAGGGGACTGCACGGCATGCAAAATTGGGTCATTGACTTCTGGCCTTTGACAGTCTTGAGGTTAGGTCTGGCTTATATCACAAGTGAAAAGATCATAGGGGGTTTGCATCAAAAATTAACACTCAGTTTGATTGAGTTTGACAGAAATAGCACACAGATGCCAAGAACCAAGTCAGACAGAACTGGGTTATTTGGTGGTGCATCTGTTGATGGCAATGTTGTATTCTTTCATTTGCCCTGAGCCAACGAAAAGAAAAAGAAATACCTGGTTCTGATCTGTGACATAGGAAACTACTGGAAAAAACTAATAGCTGTCAAAAAATATTTTTGACAGCATCTGCAGCATACAGAATACAAATTATAAATAGGCTGGTGGCACTTAAAAGTGAATAAACCATTTTTACAAATGAAAGTAAGATTTACTTTCAGATTAGACCAGCCTAAAATCTGCCTGGTAGAAAAGTCACATAATCTCACACTGACATTCTACTTGTTAGATATTATCTAGTGAAACCCCAAACCTCAGAGGCCAGCAAGCACCCAAACTTTCAATCTTTGTGTGGTCTAAAAATCAGAAATGTCTGGTTCATCAGTCAGAATATATCTTTTGTCTGTAAATGAGGGGAGAAGTTGGATAGAAAACAGGAGATCTGTGAGGATTTTAAGTGCATCCTCTTTTTAAGCCAGATCCAAATTGCCATCAGGATAAGAAGTTTTTCTCATGGTATTTCAGCCTCCACGTCTGCTCCCAAACAGGAAGTGCCAAAATGTGTACAAATAACTTCATTAAAAAAAAATAATTTGAGGCACCACAAATAAAGAGAAAAACATTACAGTAACTTTCTCATCCTTCAAAATTACTTGAGCTCCATGAGAATGAAATACAAGGAGCTTCCACAGAACACTCTGTTTCTTCTCATAGAAGTCCTCAAGCGTGACCTTATGGAAGGCTGAAGACATTGTTAATGCTGGAAGAAGAGGTTCAAATCCAGATTTAGTCAGAGAGTGGGATTTTTAGGAAAAATGTTTTTCAGTCTTGGGGTCGGGTCCTGAACTCCTAAGTCAAAAGAATACCCATTAGATGGGGAAATCTAGAAATGTAATTACATAGGAAAAAATGGTTCTGGCCTCAGCTGTACTTTAAGAGGGTACGAAATAGTTTACAAGATTGGCACTGACTTCTCAAGTAGCTGGGAAAAGTGATCTGCTTTTCCGAGCAAGATGAAATGTTTCATCCAAACAGCAAAAACACAGCCTGTTGCTGTAATACCATAATTTTATTTTATTTAAATGCAGAATACTTTTCATTTGCCAGAACTAATAAAACTCTAGCAAACGTAGCACTGCAAGCCTTCAGAAACGGAACCAATTCTTTTTAGGTTTGGTTTGTTGTATTGCAGGGTCACTATTATAAAGGGAGATTTGATATACCATAATTCTAAGGAAAGATCTGGCTTGTCTTTCAGGATTTCTCACCAGACAGTAGATAGGGGCCGTGTCAACTCCTATAAGAAGCCTGGATATGAATTTAATGGTATTTTTCAGATGGAGAGGTGGTGATCAATTTGCTGCTTCTAACCAGCTCTGTAGTAGGAATAATTAAGGGGAACATTCCCTCACTGGTTTTTGCTGATATGCTTCTCAAATCCATTCCAAAAGGTGTTCCCTGAAATAGGGGAGTGAAGACTAAACTATCATATATTCATTCTGCCATGCAGATGCTGAAAGAAAACCCAAAAGAACTTGGCTGAAACATGTTACGAGATCCTCAAAGCTTTCTGGAATATCCTGGGGGTCTAAGTGAAGGTCTCCACTAAACAAAAAACAAACCCAAAAGAGATTCTCTTGCACAAGACAAGGAAAATGACTTTGATGCCTACAGTTTCAAAGCCAGAGCACGTGGAATAAACACAAAGTCCTTGGTTTCTTTTCTCTCTGTAGGAGGTGGAGGCAGAAATCTTCAAGTCTGGATGGTTGTGGAGATGTCCTCTTCTCTCCCGTCTCAGTGGATGGCTCCACTGTCACCTTGTACTTTGTGGCCCATGGTTTCAGAGGTGAGCAAGAAAGCTGGAGGATTTGGGCTGGCTGGGAATCATTCTGGTCTGTGGCACTGTCGATGCTCAACCTCGCCTGCCCTCCCTAGCTAAAACATTGCTGGATAGTAAGCCCGGCTGGGAATGCTTATGTCAAAATGCTCTTCTGACCAAATAATTCCTTTGTTTTAATAGATCTTTTCCCAAGGAAAGTATCCACTTTGCCAACAAACAAAGAAACCACAACCCACTGAGGAAATCTAGCCTAATGGAAGAGGATTGTTAATGGCTCTTGTTAATGAGAATGGTGTTTTGTGGGCAGACCCAAAAGCTGAGATCAGGTCTGCATGTAAGACCCTGGGCAAACACACCTAATTTTACTTGCTGGGAGCATGAGGTTGACAAAGCCTTCCAAGAGGAAAGCAGTCCCAAGCCAGCATGTTTTCTTTTGATTCCTCCAAAAACTAACATTTTCTGGAAATCCCTTCTGGAAAGAAATCACACCTTCATCTTTTCATTCACTTTTTGGATGGGAAAAAATCAGAAACATGGAAAAGTCTGCATATCTCCCAATCCTAGCCATATGATTTAGGATTACATGATTATAATTAAGTTAAAGCAAATTTCTAAGTGTTTTGCAAAGTATTTTGTTCATTCTGTTCTGTTTGGCTTTTTCTGGAGGGAAACTGAGGCATAACCAGGAGAGCGGATTTGAGTAGGAATGTTGCAGGTTGCAAATAGAGCAGGGTTTGTGATTTCCGTCCAGCCCTCAAAACAGAGGGCTGGTTACTAGCAATCATGATCCTACTGGGGACATCTCCACTGCCTTTGACAGCCATACCCGAAAAGGGAATCAGGTCCACCAGACACTTGCACTCAAGCTGGTAACATCTACTCAGTGCATCCCATGTGGCACCCACACTTCAGCCACGGGCAAACGTCTCACATGCTGTTGTCCCTGCCCTTTACAAGGGTATTTTTAGTCTATTAAATAGTCTGAAGTAGACTATATTTATTTTTAGATATTTTCAAGTATTTTGAGCTACCTAGGCAGAACCCGTTTCTGTGGTGGGACGCGGTGTGGGGAGGACTTCAAATGTTACCACAGCTTGGCCTTTCTACTCCAAAATGGCTTTAGCTTAGCTACATACCTGCTACATCAACAGATCCCAAAAAGTAGCCATCACTTGGGGCTGTTTTGAAATCACTGTACATTTAATACATCCTTGCAGCAGAGGTCTGCCTGAAATTCCCACTTGCCCAACAGCACAAGTTTCTAAATGCTCAGAAATTCGGGACGAGGCTACTCAACAGAGTTGTCCACCACTCAAAGCAGTAGGAGCAGCAGGTGTGATGGAGTTGTATTTCATCAATGTGATGTAAAACATGGCTCAATGACTTTATTTTAAATACTGTTCTTTCTAAAGCTTTCCCTTTTAAAACTACAGGCATGGAGCTGTCAACTGGGGGAAAAGGATACCTTTGAATCTAGCCTGGCATGCGTGTGTATATTTATTTTTATAAGTGAATATAAACGGACATGCTGAGTTCCAAGTGCTTGATGGATAAAGGAATTAAATGATTTCATATATCTCTCTGTATAAATATACAAAAAACTTTCCCCAATGGGTCACAGAGGATTTCATGTGGATGTGAACTCTGTTTACTGTTAGTATTAGGGAAATAGTGGCTTTTTAACAAGTTACTCATGCCTGGAAAAAATCCCAGTATTGCAAGTTGTCCTAGATTCTCTGCCAATTGTCCGTGGGAATCGTCAGGATGGGAAAAGTTCAGATCTGTTTTAAAGACCCAGCTTAATGGAAAATGGGAAGGAGGGAAAAAAAAGCTACTGTGTCAATCTCCTGGGTAAGAAGAAGTAAAATGTGATTTGACTGTTTTATTTCTTCCTTTTTCTTTTTCTTTTTTTCCTTTTTTCTTCTTTTTTTTGTTTCATTTCGTTTTGTTTTGTTTTCTTTCCTCAGTGCTTTTGGATTTTATTCTCACCCATGCAAAGAGTTTTGTTCATTCACCCTAATGAAGAGACTCTTTGCTTCAGTACTTTGAGCAAAATCAACTCCAGAGTCTCTCTCTCTATCATTGGCGTGTAATTCTAAACTCTTGGGATTCATTCTTTCGAGCCCATCAGAATGTTTAGAGCTGTGCAGATGCCCGGGGAGCCCTGGGCTCTGCCTTCAGGGATTTTACAATACGGAAGTCAAGCTCACACGCTTTTCCATACCCCACCAGCCCTCAAGGAGAGGGGGTGCAGCAAGCCATGGGCTGGGAGGAAGGTTAGGGAAAGGGTTGAGGACTGGCATCCCCCATGGGGCTCTTTGGGGAGAAATAGTCAGCCCCTGCAGGATCCTCACCCAACAACACCCCCTCCCTGCCCCTGAATTTCTCCAATAATCACTCTTTTTTTCCTGTTTCAACCAAGCCTTTTAAAACTCAAGGCATTGATCCTGTCACTCCAGAGACCACCAAGTGACTAACAGCACCGGAGCAAGAATCCCTCACGGATGTCACATTTCGAGAAGCATTAACTCACTGATTTAGCTTTAAATAGCAATGGTGTTACAGAACATGTCACTAATTATTTGCTTTCCAGCAACAGTGTGGTGCCTTCTGGTACGTGCACACACAAAAAGATGAAGGTTAAGTAGGGGGCTTTCTTCAGCTTCGAATAGACACATTGTGTCATCGTGACACCCAATAAATCCACCCGCCATAGGGGGGAACGACTGTGTTCCTACACTTGAAATTCCAGGCCCAGATTTTTCAAACCCTCTTTTTTTTTTCCTTTTTTATTTCCCCCAGCAGCTTGTGCAGGTACCCCAGCCTGAACAAAGCAGAGGGGCTGAAAATCTAGAACCCGTATCCAGTCTCCATGTCACACAACCAGACTCAAACTCCCTATTTTGGAAAGTAAAAGGAGCATCCAATATCATCTGGAAACAAGCTGTTAGTCTGGATGCATTTTTAAGATACAGTGTGGGGGCAAAATATGGATTTTGTTGCAGATCCAATATTTTTTTCTTCGAAAGACCTAGCCAAAAATTAGCTTCATTTAAAATAAGATTAGTCATTTATGGGAACTGGTTGTACAGTTTGGAATTTTTAAGGGAGTAGAGAAAAAATCTTTTCAGCATCTCGAATAAAAAACTATTGACTACCTCTAGCATCTACAGAACTTGACGTCATTTTTTCTTACATCAAGTTTTGCTAAACAACAGCACTGTATGTTTGAATCCCCCCCCACTCACTCCCTCACACCCCAGCACTGGTACTCCCTGATATGGGAGCTTTGTTTGTCTTGGTTTTTTCAAACCACATTTTGGGCTTGCAATGGAAGGTGCCACCAGTTCCACATTGCATATTTTCACATATGTAAGACTGAGATGAATTTTTGGGAGCTACTTTTGGTTTACAGAGTTAAAGAAGATGGGGAGAATGGTTAGAGGATGCTGGAACTCAAAAAAAAAAATTCATTTGATTTGGGGGGATTTTTATTATGATTATTGTTATGATTACCATTAGCTCTATTAGAACAGGAAATTAATTCTTCATGTGAGATAAAGCCAGCTACCATTTCCACACATACAGAAAAAAAAAAAAAGCCCAGTGTCAAGCAGCCCCAGAGCCTGCGTCATTCGCATTGCGCAGTTTTTATTTCCTCTTCTGGCCCCAGCTACGCAACATTACCGTGTGCTGTCTCTCCTCTGCAGTGCACCGCCAAAGTGAGTCAGACGCAGCACTAGCAAAGGCACATGACAGTAAGAACACGATGCAGCTGGGTTGTGCAACATCCTCTCGAAAGGGACCGAGCAGCGGGCTGACATTGCTACTGCTCCTCTGGCAAGGGATGGATTTGCCAGGATGCTCCTGCACGGAGCTTGGCGCAGAGCTGAGGCAGGGCCAGGGACTCCCGAGCTTTTGGAGGAAGGTGGAATCTCCAGTGTGTTCAACTAAGCCTCGTATGAAAGGCTGGGAGCAGGGAAGTTTATTCTCTGCCTCCACACAGCAAAACCTGCGCTAGAAAAGGGGCTGTTGATGCCAAGTTATCATCTCGCCAGTTTATGCCCTATCAAGGGATGGTATAATTCATTACATTCAACCAGAAAATACGTGCAGCTGGATAAAAAAAAAGGTTGTACTGTGAAGCATCAGCATATTTGCTTTTGATTTTGGTTTGTCATTTTTAAAATCACACTTAACTTACATCTTGACATTTTCAAGCCCTCTGTCTATAAAATACGGAACTTTTCTACTTGAGAACATCAAAATGGATCATTATTTTTTTCACCTGAATAAGATGTTTAGACAAAAACACTTTCCATTTTCCCCTAATCCTTTCCCACTAATCATTTGACAGCTTGGAACAATGAAAAAATTGTTCAGTGAAAATTATTGCTGGATATTTTGAAGTCTTTTTTCTGGATCAGGGACCTGCTGCATGGGGTGCAACTCTGAGAGCCTTGACTTGAAAACAAAGTGACCTGTTCATCAGCTGGTGTTTATACAGAAAATTTTCAACCCAGGGGGTCAAAATCAGAAGTACATTAGAGTCAGCATTTGTTTACTGGCAGAAGATCAGTCTGTGCAATAGCGGTTGTGTAGATTTTTAGCAGGTTCAACTATTCTTTTGACTTCTCTCCAGTCTAATAATGGGTGTTCAGGCTTCCAGCTGAGCGTTCAATGCTGGAAATCCTTTTGCCCTCCAGCACCGCTGCTGTGCCTGCCCTGGCCAGGGCATGCACAGAGCGCAGCAGCTCAAAGACATCTCTTCCAGGAAGAAGTTCCCAGCTCAGGAGAACCTCTGCCGACAAACGGCCATTCCCAACGGCACAAAATTCATAATCTTCCATTCAAACACCTTGCACCGGGAGCAATCAAAACTTTAAAGAGGAGACCCAAACCCCCTTTTCACTCTGCAGGTGGCAAGGGTGTTCCTGTCACAACCTGCCTAATAAAACCCCCTACCAAGGCTTTTGCAAGGCTCTAAGATTAATATTGATATAATGTCTCTATATTTCTACTTGGCACCTGTTGAATTGTTGTACTTGCCCATTAGCACTCCATTTAACATCAGAAGTCAGTTAATAAATTCTTCCTTCCTGCATAGGAAATTGACTAAAAGACACAAAATTAGCTTTTAAATTTTAAAGAATTAAGATCTCTACAACTCACTTTTTTCCTTTATTACATTACCTTGAAAATGGGTGTCAGGCTGCATTCTCAGCACTGCTATAACCTGGTAAGATCCTTTTGCCTTTCAGCCCTCACATTTAATGGATGGTGTGGAGGAACAATGTGTATCTTTTCTCAGCCTTTGCCCTCGGGCAGTTCTCAGGAAAAAGCCCAGCTTAGCCAATTGTCCAGGCCTGAGGCCTGAGAGGTCAAAGAGTTCAGGCTTTTGTGCTGGGATGTTCTTCTTGGATTTCTTTACAGTCTTTGTCTGGTAACAGATAAATAACTGTTGGTTTGGGGGGTTTTTCCTCCCCTTCTGCAAACAAAAAAGGAGTATCAGCCCCTGAAAGGGTAACAGAGTACACTGGGAGATAGTTCCCTTCTTGAACACTTCTTACCATCTTTATTTTCCAATCAAAAAAGGCAAAAGCTCATTAGAAACACCAGTTAGCTATTTTGACATCTTAGCAGCTTAGTCCTGGCTTTGTAAAGTCTTTCGGAGATGGACTATATACAGGGACACCAAACCACTCGTCTGTCGCTCCATGTGAATGTTCAGATCTGGACCTCAGTCCTGATGGGAGAGCTCCACACATGCAGCATCAACATCAGCTGAGATTCCAAACTGAAATGAAGTAAACTTTGGGCTTGGTGCCCGAGCTGCCTCCGAACTTCTCAACTTCCATCCATTCCTGTTTCCAACACAGAACACTTATTTCAGAATTATTACTCCAGTCAGTCAGTCTGTCTCTGATAGGTTGTTACATATTCAAACTTCCAGACAAATCGTTTCAAAATGTAGCTCTTTGTATGAAAAGGAAACCTCAAAAAAAGTCAGATATTCAGTGTTTGGGTGGGACATGGAGGATGAGGAGGGGCTACAGATACAACTCAATACAGTGCCGGCATAATACAGACGATGCACATAATTACTGCCGGTGGATTATTTCTACTTTTCTTTTATCTTTTATTTTTCAATGTTCATCTTTCTCGCTGATGATGTAATTTTTATCAAGCAGTCTTTGAAGATACAGGTGAATCCTACTTGTCTCACTCTCGGGAATAACCGTATTTACCATTTCCTAGGCATTCTCAGCTAACCCTTCTCTTTAGTCCAGCCAAAGGTTTGGGTTAAAAGGGGAAGGCTTGGCAAAGCCCTGTTACTCCACGGCCTTGTTGTTGAAATCATAGAAGTCCAGAACCAGGGTGTGGAAAGCCGTATTGTATAAACACCCTAATGCATGACACATGACTAAGTGATAAATCCTGACACGTTTACAAAACAAAATGAAAATCTTCATTTGTCTTTAGGAAAGGGAAGTGCTCCCACGTGTTTAGACATCTGCACACTCAACATGTGGCAATTATTGTGCTGAGGAATTGGAGCACTTAACTGCTGCGGCAAATTAAGGCTCTAGTGATCAGTACCTTCTCCACACCGCAAACAAAGCGATTGGTGGGTTTAAGGCTATTCAAGTCAGGGGATGCTTCTGAATGGCTTAATCCCATCAATATAGATTTACCTCCAGCCCAAGCAGTATCAGTTGTTTCCGTTCGGTTTCCGTTTCATTTGACTGTACATATCCATCGTATCCTAAAGCAGTTTGTAAGCCCTACTTTTGTATGTTTGCTTAAGTACTGAAATTAAATACACATAATGAAGCCATCTGCAATGAGCAGAATTAATAACTGGCATACCATATTGCTCGGAGATTGTTGACTATACAAACACAGAGTACACACACACACACACCCATCTCCAAAGAACTTGGCATTTCTCAAAACTTTACGGTGTTTGTTTGAATGTATCCCAAATTCTTAATACCCATGGGATTCTGATGTACTTAGACTGGAAAACTCACCATTGAGTTTATACCATAAAATAATCTTTTAGACTTCCTGTAAAAGGTCTTTTATTTAAAACAAAACTTTAAAAATGCGATGCAATGCACACTTTAAATAATTTGTTTGGGAAAATGGTCAAATGGAGATTGTAAAATGCGAGGAGTGATTTATTGCCACAGCGATTACTCTTGTATATCTGGATATATCACTTGCACACATAGGAACCATCGCTAGCTACACCTTTCAGAGCTGCTGCTGTTTGTTTGTGGGTGCACAGTGCTCCAGTGCGTGGTTGTGATGACCTGGTATTATCTGCCAGGATTTTCTGTGAAAGCAAAGAGAAGCGAAGAAGCAATCAACACTGGATTGTACCTGTCTTCTATACAAACATGTAAGGATCCGATTATTAATGCCTTCTCAGGCGAACCTATGTTTACCTTTATTTCACAAGCAATTTTCATATCAAACTGAAAATCAGGAGAAAAATCTCTGCCGAGCCAAGGTTAAACTGAACTTAGCCTTTGAACTTTTACCAAGAATGTAAAATTAAGTTTAAATTCATTTTTACAGAGTGACCTCTTTTGACAAATTATGGCACATATTCACGCACACACAGGAACACGCAAACACAAGTATACTTACCTAATCCAATCAAAATATCCATTTAAATTACCGTGAATGGATTGCACATTCCCACATTTCCTTACAAATTGAATGCCACAAAGTGATAGTGCTTCAGTAGCAATTGTGTTATATCAAGTTTCTTTTCCAGTTACAAAGAACAAGAGGAAATCTAGAGTCTTTCAGCACATCTTAAGAGGAAGAGCAGAAAATAAAATTAGTCTAAAATTAGTCTAAAATTGACATTTGGCTTTTTTTCCTGCTACGATTACAGTGGTGAAGGGCAAGTGAAAATGGGTCATATTGTATCAGGAACTCCACAGAGATTGTGGTTTTGTACCCTGAAAAGCTCAGAATCTAACAGAAAGGTATAAATAACTCCAACTAAATAAGGATCCATTCAGGTCCTTTGTTTTGTGGGTTTGCTTGATTATTTAAATCCTTCTAGGTTAAGGGGGAGTTGTTTGTCTATTTGTTTTTTTCAAGGTAAAATATATCTTGTGAGAAAGACTACCTGGCTTTCCCCAGGGGGTTAAAAAAACAAAACGTTTTGTAACCTTGGAGTGAGTAAATAGAAATGTAGAAGAGGGAAATAAAGAAAAAGCAAATTTGGCCTTGAGGGTGTCGAAGCTTTAGCGACAAGTAAGAGGTAACAAACAATGCAGGAAATTGCAGCCATGGTTTTGAGTTTTCTTTTCTCATTCCATCATTTCAGACTCTCTGTTTCCTTTTGTTGTTGTGGATTATCAAATGCCCCAGGCACACATCGGGCACCTGTTGCCTTATCAGATTGGCAGCAACATCTGACTCCCTACCAGGATGTCGCTGACATCACTTCTTCACACGACCAGGAGGAGGGGTGCTGAGATCGGCGTCACCCTAAGCTGGTCACAGTGAGGTGTCCTGAACCCACCCAAGAGGAGCTTCAGGCTCCTTCCCAGAGGACTCCACATCACTTTTGACATGGGGGAGGAGCACAGCTCTTCACCACAGCAAGCCAGATCTACTTCTTGTCAGCGGAGTTAGGAAAGCTTTTTGTTTCCCACAGCAAATGAGCCAAATTCTAGAGATTAAATTTTTATGTATATATATATGTAAGTATAATGCTTTGGGGCTGTTACTAACTTTACTGAAATAAATCACTTTTTGTAAATCTACTTGAGCTGTTGGCTAGGGAACAATTTTCTGTTTGTCACAGTTAATGATGTTCGCAGGTCTGAGAAAGCTCTCTTTGGGACTGCTAAATTATTTGTCATAGCAGAGCTGTGTCACCGCTGGTACATCATGCCGTTTTGCCCACAAACATCTGTGTTTCAGTTGCTCTTCCTGCTGCTGAGAGCATCTTCGCTGCCCTCGCGTGCATTAACGCCGTGCCAAGGAGGCAGTGATGCAGCCAGCCGGGTTGATGCACGCTCAAGCAGAGCTCTCAAAGAGCAACCAGGAGGCCTTTGTATGGGGGCCACAAAGGCTCTTTTTATCTGTAGCCCTTCTCAACACAACCAGCTCATTGCTGATGCTGCAGCAATTGCAGCCTTTCCTCCAGGCGTGGCGGCACCGGGCTGAGCATTGCCCTGGTGTAGTGCAGAGGCCTGGAGCTGCTAGGTCTTGTATCTGCCCCCCAGCCAGCAAAAGCCTCTGAAGGGGCTGCACCAAGGGGGATGCCTTGCTGGCACCTTTCCCAAGAGTGCCATGTACCCAGCAGACCTGGAAAGGAAGTCAAGGGAAGGAGTCTCTATGCTCCAGCAGGTACCACTAGGCTGGGTTCCATATGGAGATCTCATCACGATGCACCATGAACAGGATTTTGGATACCCTCCTCTAAGGGGCTCGTTTTGGTGGAGCAGTTATCACTAGCAGCTAAAGGAGGTCATTGGCACTGGTTATTCAGCACATGCAAGTATCCCATACAAAGTGACATGAGGAGATTCTCGTCTTTATCTGAAGTGAAGCATGGCAGGCAAGAATTTTTCAAAGAGGAAGGAGGGGAAAAAAAAGAGAGAAGATACAAAATCAAAGAAAAACCAAGAAAAGACATAAAATCAGAGCGTTTAATCTTCCTGAAACAGCCAGAGTAACGACAGCATTTCTCAGCAGCAGATGCTTTACATACATGTGTAACAACAGTGAACTGGGATGCTCGTGCAGTACTGTGTGGTCACCACGTCTGTGTGCGGATCCCCCGCCTCACTCCATGCTCTCTTTTTCCTTAAGAGAGTGATGGAATATGCCAAAGATCTTGCCCAGCTCACGGCTACAGGAAAATACAACCTGTATCTGTAAAAACTGCTTTTTCAGATCAAGATTGCCTGGGCAGGCAAAACTACTACGTGCAATTTGCACATCCCTAAATTGTGCCCAGAGCCACTGCGGGGATGTGCAAAGTATGACGTGCTTGAGTGCTTGAGTTGCACCAGCAGTTTGGAGGTACACTGGGTTTCAGTAGCCCAGGTTGTGAGAACAGTTTTAGCAAACTCATTGATTTATTTCACGACAAGGGGAGAATAACTTGCATCACCTTTTTGCTAAAACAGAAAAAATCTAGGTTTAACTAAACTGAGTGGCACTGATTTAAAACCAACATGAAGAGAATCAGGCCCAACAGGTTTTAAATTTTCTATTAAAATGCTTACTTGCATTTCCTCAATAAATACAGTCTATTTTAACACGTGGGAATTAACCTCTTTAATGGTGCGTGCTTCCTTCTGGTTGATGTGGGAGCTGGGTATTGATGTGTGGGTAAAGATTATGTACTCGTTTCCAAGGGACTGGAGCCGAGTGCAGTCTGAGGGGACTTCTGGGAGTTTTATGACAAGCAAAGAAATTCCTCAACCACTCTTTACTATATTGAGGAAAACCCAATTAAATCCAACCAGGGACAGTTATAATTTGCTGTCCCATTCTTTTGATATTATTACGGTGCTATATTTTTTCACTAACTTCCTCCATCTTCTGCTCTCAAGGGTATCATGTCTATATAGTTTTGGTTTCTACAGTTACACTATGACTGGGACATGTGCTCACCCCTTCTTCCTCGAATAGCTGTGCATCCTGGACCAAAAAAAAAAAATTAAAAAAAAAAGCATATGTAATACATCTGTATTGCAAATCTTTCTGGGTCTAAGTTTTCCATACACATCACTGCAATTTTCCCCCGTTCAGCTACAAGAAGACTACAGGACTACAGAAGCATGCTTAAGGCCTCAGTTTCATTCCTGAAGGTTTGGAATAACTTCTGCAATTTCTCCCATAAAGAGCCAGACCTGCCATTCTTTGTAATGATTGAAAGCGAATCTGGAAGACCAAACACACAACTTCAGATAAAATCACACATAAACCCTAGAGAAAACTGGATTGGCAGCTAAATTTTATATATGGCTTTTATCTCCGTCTTGCCTCACGTTTTTGAACTTGTAGGAAATTGGTGACACTTAGAAGCAGATGTGAGTTGAGTGAATTGGCCTTCTTTGCAGTAATAAGAAGGAAATGTGTGAAAACAAGAGCTACAAATCTTTCCTAAGCAATCTCAAACAAAACACTTGACTCTCTCTGGAAAAAAAAAGAGAAGAACAAGATACATGTGACAGATGCTGGTTACATTTTTAGTCACATCACTTTATGCAGCACCAGGAGAAAGTCAGAAAGTCAGAAACTACAGAGCCAAGCCCAGCAAAGGAGGAGCAGAAAAGGGTGCAAGGTGGCTCGATCACCAAAACATTTGCAGACCCGGGACCATATTTCAATGAACTTGTTCAACATCCAAGTGAAAAAGTGAGTTTTCATTATTAATCTCAAAGTTTGCTCTGAAACCTTGGGTTTATTCAAACTCCAGCTCTAAAGCCGAACTCCAGCAGTGGAGATCCACGTGTAATGAAGCTAAAAGGAACCAACTTCTGACATGTGCAACGGAAAGGCAGGAGATGCTTCCATCTCCAATCAGACATTGTGATTCTTTCCTTTTTCTTAGTACTTTTAGAAATACAGGTTTTAACTTGCAGAGAAATGTAAATCCCATCTTTCTGTTGAAAGATAAATTCAGATGTATGGACTGTCAGTGATGCTGTGCCTGGCCTGGCATAGCCTGCCCATGGCGTTGGAGACAAATATTTTACTCCTTGATGGTTAGGGCAGTTGAGGTATCGCATAAAGAGTTTGCTAAAGAAGACCTTCACACGCTTTCTCAGGAAGAGAGCCAAAGGTCCTATTTGCCTAGAATGGATCGATCAGATCTTTGTATATCTAGTTTACAGGATATTATCCTGATAACTTTGCCAGACTTTGCATTTCCCATATTAAAGGTGACCCAGAGCTGAGAATTTAATTCTCTGATAAAAAGATGTAAACAGTAAGTTAAGCAATTTCAGAGGATCAAAAAAAAAAAAGGGGGGGGGGGGCAAAAACAGCAATCCTGCACATTTGGCTGTTAGACCAACTGAAATTAAAATTATGGTTTTCTTCCTTTAATTCAGGAAATCTCATTATATTTATAGCTGATGTCACAGCAAAAACTTTAACCAAGAGCAGCACTGATTAAAAAAAAAAATCAGCCACACTAGTTCAGGTGAATGGACCAACAATACATTATCCTTCCTTAAATATTACCAAGTTCTCTTCACATAGTGCAGGATTAAGCTGTGTGAATGGGCAACAGGAAAAACCCAGGAGTATCCGATTACAGGAAAGGGCTGCTATTTATTTATTTAATTTCCCCTCCCCTTCTCACTCTGGAAGGGGAAAAAAAAAAAGCCCTTGTAACCGACTCCGAGAGCTGCCCCTGCTTGGGAGTTTGAACACAGGAGGAACAAGATAAATTCCTCAAAATTCTAATTGGGGAACAGTTGACTTAATTGGTGGCCATTTGGCAGACAATGGGAAAGGAGCCCTGGCTGGCAGCTGATGGCACCCCAGGGGGATATAACCTTGCAACAGGCCAGAAAGCTCTCAGGGACAGATTGTTTCCTGAGAAGAAACCATGAGACCAAGGGCTGGATTAACCCCCCAACTGTCAAGCTTTATTAGGAGTAATCAGGCTAGATATAGCAAGGGTTAAACACAGGAAACTGAACTGGCAACGATGACATATGTCTCTTTAAAAACAAGGAAAGCAAGGGGGAGGGAGAGAGGAGGATTTGGGGAAGAAAATACATCTAAATGAACCGCAACGTAATTCTTTCTGGTTCAGATGAGGTATTCGCTGGCTGCTGCATTCGCCCGCTCCGCGGTGGTGCGTGCCACCTACTCAGAGTTTCTGGCTCTCCCCGGGTTTACAGGTTGCACTTAATTCCTGATGCCGCCTTCTCCACAAACCGGAGTGCTGCTGGTTGTAAGGGCCTGATCCTGCACTATCCTGAGCAGCCAAGGAAGGGTCATGTATTTAACGGTGCACAAAGAGCTTTTAGAAGTGGCTTTGTGCCTTACTGGCAGGATGTGTGGCATCTCAGAGAGGTTTTATTAAATCAGCAGATTAAATGAAAATTTAATCAGCTCCCCAGATTTGGTTATTTGTGAATCGCAGGCACCCCGAACACTTTTAAAACCCTGCTGAGAACTTCTGTGCCTTTCACCCTCCAGCCCAGAGCGTTTCCCTGTTGGTCCCTTCTGGCCACGCTGTGGGTCAAATTTTCTGGATGGAAAGAGCAAATTGCCATGAGAAAATTTTAGGAACCTGAACTATTTAGCAAACGCATCAAGAGCATCCCAACAGCTCAGCTTTCATCCATTTCAATGCGTAAAATGGCAGCGTGTTTATAGTTGTAACACACGTGTACAGCAGGGAAAAAAGGAAGGGGGGGTCTGTATATATGTATATTGTTTTCCTGATTTAAAATAGAAACAATTAACCTCTGGGTCAGGCATTCCCAGGCAGTTAATGACCACCTGGATTAAAAGCCCTCAGCTTTGCCTCAGGCCCTCAACTCCTGCAGTCAGTCATTAACTGCTGGAGATTCCCCTCCTGTCAAAAATCATTGTTTAATTATGAAGATGGGACTGAACCCAAATTGTCACTCTCTTTCGCCCCTGAATTTTGGAAAAAGTCAGAATTTGAATTCAGATCCAAGCATTGCTGTTCAGAGGCATCTCTGCTTAATTATAAACCTATCAGTTAATTACTGGCTATGAATTTCTGACACCCAATTGGTTACTCAACAGCTTGCAGTAGAGCCCATATTTTGGTCAGAACAGAGTGTCCATGGCAACCCACTGGCCAACACGGGGAAAAGGTAATTACTGGAGTTCTTTCTCTAGTTTCTCCATCAAAGCCGCTGCCAAATCCTGTTCAAGGTAAGCAACGTTGCCCTCCAGTTGGGGAGTGTCTTGCCCCCCTGTTTCTCGACTTAAAGATCTGCTGCTTCCCTCAAATGCTGCAACAGGTCATTACTCCCAGGGACTTTTCTCAGTCACTGCTGCTCAGGTCTGAGCAGGTTCAGGATGCCAAGGGAATCAAGGGAATGTTCTCCAGTCCCTTCGCCCACCATACCCATTTTGAGGTCACTGCCCTGGCAACTGTGAGCCTCCAGCAAAGCCAGCAGCATAACTAACTTTTTTCTCTATTAAACACGTCAAGAAAGAAAAGATCAAAATAATTATTTAACAAAAAAAAAAAGGGTACGTGGGCATGTGTAATATTTCACCTGTGTGTTTGAAACCAAGAGAGGATCCGCTGGCTGAAAACCTGCTGCAAAGGGTTGACCTTTACAATGGAAGGTTGCTGAAATCCAATTTGATCTGTAGTCACCTGTCTGCCTCTGCCCCTTTCCTGAAATGTCAGTCTTGTGGGAAATTTGGTTATATAAGAGAAGAAAATTCCTCTTAGGCAAAAAAAAAAAGAAGGAAACTGCTCTTAAATATAGTCCTTTCAATTCATACTCATTTCCAGTAGGTGCAGCAAAACAGGCCCCGAGTCTTCTCCATCTAGGAAATTTGAATGGAAGCTGCTCATACGGATGTAGTCAGCAGCTGCATAGTTCAGGGGAGATTTTTAATTTAGGACTAAGAGAGCGAAATTGCCAGCAACAGATCCCATGCAGCATGCAACACGGAATTTAATGGGGGAAAATGTGTGAATAGCACCAGATATCATTTGAAAAAAGCAAATAGTGTGTTTGATTCTCACTGTATTTCAGCAATGTAATTGAGCAGACATATGTTCGGAAAGGGTTCGGGTACCAAAATAGCACCTCAGCACTCCACAGGCACCAACGTCTGAAATCCAAACTCACAAGCTGGGAACTCCTGCCCGAGCAGGGATGGAGGTGTCCTGAAAATCCCTGCGGAGCTCTGCCTGGCCCCAACCTGGGAGCCCACGACCCTATCTCACCCGTGGGTGCTGCGATGCTCTGATCAAAGGCGGGGAAGGATAATACAGTGGGGAGAGAGTTCAGGGCACTGGATCCTGGGAGGACTGAGGCATCAGTTTGCTGCCCTGACTCAGGCCATCTCATGCTACACCTATCATTTGCCTTCCTAATTATTATTTAACCAATCAGCAAATTATTTGATCAGAAAATAGAGTTTTGAATTAGCCTGAATTTCCCCTGGGCTCTACCCAGGTACCAAAACCTGCGCGAAACCCCACCAGCTCCCTCACTCCCCTCTGCGGCGAGCAGCCAAAGCAGATCTAAAGAACCCAGGATCACACCCAGACTGATATATTGTCTTTGTTTTCCCGCTGCTTGACAGTCCAAGCAGAGCCGGGTCCCTGCAACTCGGTCCTCACGATTTGCATTCTCCGTGTACAATCCTGCCTGGCACTTCCCATCTAATAACTTCGCCTTTTGTTTATCTATAATCCACCCCTGTCACTGCCTACCTGTAGTGCACCTTTATCTCCAGGCCTCTTGTCTCTCGTACAGGGACCACTCAGCCCTGGGGCTTGTCAGTTTTATGATTCATGGGTATATTGTACCTAAGATCCTACAAAGAAGGTCTTGAAGTAATTTAAAAAAAAAAAAAGGAAAGAAAACAGGTATTTCAGATGGCATGCTGTGTGAAAGAAATCCCTTATTGACTAGTCTAATCTTGTATAATGTAATCTAATAATAAAGCCTGTTCCCAGAGGTACTGCTCAATAGATGTTATGGTGTTAAAACATGTTTTATGCTGTGTTCTGAAACATATTAAGTGTAACAAAATTGTCCAGCTACTTCTTACATACCAGCTACTAAATACGGCATGAATGCTGTCAATAAAGTAAGCAGTTACTATATTTTAGATTTCTCCGAGGCATAGGATTCAGTTATACTTTCAGTAATCAATTAATTGGCTGCTCATTACTGGCACAGATTGCTTGCAGTTTTTCAGACTCTGCTCCCTCTCTGCGCTGGGTGCACAGACCATCCCTCCCCACGCTACGGGGCTGTCAGTCCAAGGGATGCCAGGCCACTGCCTGCTGCTTGAGGTGCACATCATCCCTTCTGAGCTGGGACCCACCTCACAGCAGGGCTGGATAGAAAAGGCTCTGTGCAACTGTGCAATGCAGACTTTGGAAGCTTGAGGACCTACATTTTCCTCAAGGTACAGGGGGAGGTTTAACAGGACGTGCAATGCTTCAGGCTGTCCTTATCCCCCCAACTTTTGGAGCAGCTTTTGCCTCAAGCACCATATCGGATTCCTGTCTTGGACCTGAGAACTTCCAGCAATTCACTCCAGAAAGAAAAGGAAGGAAAACTCTGTGTTCCCAACTCAGACTGTTGCCCTAATGTAGCATACGGAGATGCCACACAAGAGTTGCCTGACCGAAGGGTTATCCAGCTGCAGTGGGGCTGCGGCGTGCTCAGGAACAGGATGATGTTCAAGAGGAAAAAGAGCAGGAACTTCTTCAGCTGGCTTCGGTGCCACTGGAGATGACCACATCATGACAACCCAACCACTACTACTCCCAGAAGGTCCCAAACAGCAGTGGGACAGTAACACTCCCCTGCATGAGGAGGGGGTCAGCACACACTGCCTGCGACCCAACCCAAGCAGAAATTCCCAAGTGACCTCTATGACAGAAGGACCTGTCTTTCTGAGATGCCTTTCAAACTCTGGACCCCATTCTCTTGCTCAGGACATGAATTTTCTTTGAACAGCTGCTCATTTTTTTCAGTGTAGTCATAGAATAGAAATTATATGTCTGAGGTCTCTTATGATTATTTTTTATTGGGTGTGTGAATCACACAGAGATGTTTCCGTTCCTTGATTAAATGAGTGCGACTCTTAGAACCAAGTTTTAAATAATAAATGTTGTATTTACAAATTCATAATTTGCAAATACTCTGCAGGCTTCTTTTAAATTGCTGTTTTCATGGAGAGTTCTCTTGGCAAACTGACTTGAACAAGTTTGCCTTTATTTGTAGAAAGCAGACACAAAAATGGGAGCGAAGGGAAGAAAAGATAAAGCTGTTGGGATTTTTCCCTTGAATAAAAATTCTTGGAAAATTAATTGTTAATCCTGTTACAAGTGCAGGGAAGATTCGAAAATAATGTTACTGTTGTCATATAAAATGACAAATTACATCTAATATATTTGGACAATAGCAATACTACAGATAGAATTTAATAGCAATAATTAGTACAAATATTATTAGTGATTTAATTGCCTGATCTGCAGATATATTGTACATACACCAGAAATTATCAAAACAGGGCGCAGAATTACATACTGACATCTATGTTTTCCATAGAATCATTATGAAAGCCTCCAAGGAATCTATGTGAAAAGGGGTACACGTTCTCCTGAAAACTACACCACCGACTGTTTCACAGTGCCCAGGTATGCATTGTTCCTTCCAGACCTGAGAAATCGAAAAGCACTGGCCATGAACAAATATGAATAATTAAAACAGATTCTCAGCCTATTTTCTATACGCAGTTGCTACTAGCATAGGAGAAACATTGCCTTAAAATATGTGATGTATCATGACAAATTAGCAATTATTTATCACAGTAACAATCCAAATTGTGCCCTCAATATGCTTAATTGTATATCTAAATTAAATACAGGCAGTCCATGTAAAGTAGAAATCAATCAATATATTGTAATTAATATAATCATATCTCTCTAGAGGTCTAGCAGGTGTGATACAGACAGAGATGTGATTTTATAGCTGTTTTGTACCACAGGACAGTAGGAGGGCTGAGATACAGACAGTAAATACAGGTGTATATTAAGTAATATTAAACACAGGTACATCGTTATGGACCATGTAATTGTTGGCCTTTATGAATACATAAAGGCCAACAATGATGGTAGTCCCAGCATCTTTTCAGAGTACAGCACAATTACCACTCTAGGAAACATTATGTGTTGACATCCAATTGGTACTTAAGAATAAAACAATTGCCTTATTAAATCTAAATTAAATCCTGTTTAAGATAAATTTAATTTAAAGTGTGGCTTAAACAGCTCACAAGAGTGACAAATGCCTGGAATGAAGCAGTCCCAAATCATTTCTACTGCTTTATTATTTCAGCCAGATAGCTGTTTATTATTTTTGTATTATTATTTTAATTTACTGATATCTGCTTGCAGAGAGCTATTTGAACAACCAGAACTGCAGTGCTGTCAGATGCTTTCTAATTGTAACCCAGAGCTGCGAACATTCCTCAGAAACTTTCACGACCAGAACAGTCATTAACATCATTTGACCATTTCATTTCAGGATTCATCTTACACAGCTGGAGCCGAGCACTTCTGCAAATAGGACATGCCTATAACTGACAAAACACAGGACCGACCCTGAGCCGGCAAAACAAAATATAAGGTGTTACTTACATCAGCTCAAGGTGTTTACACTTCTGGAGTTTCTTGCAACAGATTTTGTTTTGCGTGTGTTGGTTTGGTCTGGGGTTTGGTTTATTTTTTTTTTTTAAAGTACAGCTGCAGAGTTATCCCCATCCAGTGTACACTTTAAATAATATCAGTGAATAATCTCTAACTGACACAAGCTCTCTGGGCACAGTTACCATCACAACACACTTTTAGATTTTTTCTAAAAATAGTGACTTTTCCCCCTTAAGCACAAAATCAGACAGGTATGGTCTGCATTTTATATTCTAGCAAATAGACTCCCTCAGCATTCCAGTTCCCTGAAAATTTTCCACATTGATTTGTAACCTTTGGGGGGAAAATTCTTAATTCTCCATGGTTTCTGATCACTTAGGCTTTTCTGGGCTTGGGTAACACAGCATGCCACATGTTTTCCTAACAAATTGCATTCGGACACTTTCCGACACTTTCATTATTTTAACTCAGGTAATAATTAGTCACTGTCAGAGCTAAGACTTAGGTTGTGCAAATCAGAATAAATTTACCTTGCTGTAGCAGCAGTCACAAATGAAGCAATAAATTAGAAATAGCAAATTGTTACGGACTTAAGAGATCACAACTCAGAATCGCTACCTGAAATCCAGGAAATGTTACAGCGCTGCCAAGATTTCCTTGAGAGCTTAATTTTTCCAGATAACTGTGTGTTTGGAGAATGTTATTTCAAAAAGCCCTGGAGATATTATACTCGTGACATTCCCTAAGAAAACACAACGGGACTCCGCTATTGCCAAAAAAAAAAAAAAAAGTGACCGAAGACTGTTTCTTATTAGTATGAAATGCATGTCTTTTGAAGGTCTTCAGGGTTCAGTCTCTCCCCCTCCCCAGCTTCCCTCTCCCTTATCCTTACAGTTTGTATAGATTAAATGCATAGTGCAACCCCATGGGTTCTCTGTTGTAAAGCTATGTCTAATATGAGGCCACTAGACACTGTCACATAAAATCCATTAAAGTCCATCAGATGCACTGTCTTGGTAACATTCAGCTCATTGTCATTGGGCTGCTGCAATGAAGCATAGAGTACCTGCTTTGAAACTTGATTAAAACAATTCATTAAAAGTAAGGCAACTAATCAGAACACAAGGGTTGTCTTCATGGGACTTGAAAAGTTCATTAGTGCCCCCACTACGAAAAACAGAAGTGGGAAAAAGAAAGAGGCAGGAGAGAGAAAGGGAGAGCCCTCCTCCACCTCCTCCTCTGCGTGCTGTTATCCAACTGCTGGGGGGGCCAATCTCCTTCCCCAGTGCCTTAATTGCATCATCCGGAAGCCTTCGTTTGAAATTGTTGGTCATTATGGCTTGGTGTCCCTTTTTCCCATTTTCTTAAGTAACTACAGAAACACTACGGGGCAGAGTTTTTCTCCTGATTTCACCTCTCTCAGCAGACCCACAGATTTCATTATACAAATGCCCTTCTATATAAAAGCACAAGAAACAAGAAGAAACAGCATCTCCGTCTCTTTTAGAGTGAACGTTCAGCTTGTTTTCTTTCAAAATCTCCTTCAACTTAATTTTTAATCACCCAAAATTAAAACCATTTGAAACTGAAATTTGTTTTGAGTTGGTCAAATGCTTTTAAAATGCCAGGAAAATATTCAAATTTGTCATTTTCTTTCTGAATTCAAAATGAAAACAGCTCCAGTAAATCAGTGTATTTTGGCCACACTCTGGTTTTGACTCTCAAATTTTGACTGATGTTCAAAACTCGCCAACATGAGCATAAATATGATCTTTCTCCAAAGTCTCATTGAAAAGAAAAAAAAAACAGAGCCTGTTTTCTGACATTTTCACATGGTGTTGGATGCAAGGGGATGCTGAGACACCAACGTATTCTATTCGCTGTTTGCAGCGGTGTGTTAGCTCCTAATCTGAACAGGTGAATAGCAGTAAATTCACGGAGCCTATTCCACTGGTGTTAATGTTCTTGTGAATAGGAATAGCAGAGCACTACTCCAGACACCCTTCAGGAGGGCTGTGATTTACGGGATATGGGAAAGGTCTATTCTCTTTGTTCAATATCAACCATAAACAAAATTCATCCAAATGACTATTATGAAAAGTAGCTTCACAATATTGCATGAATCTTTCCACATCCTACATCTTATCTAAAGTTTATGCCTGGAAGATGGACTACTTGTCTTGCAGGAACTCTATAGATTATCTCCATTACCGATTAAAGAGACTGCCTTTTTCCACGCCTCCTGCCTACCCATTTGTTACCTCCTTAAATGAGTGAAGGGTCTTTTGATTAAAGGGTTCTTTGCTCGGGAAACCACTGTATTTGCAAACACAAATGCATATATATACTCTAATGAATAATGAAGGTTATTTATTGCTTGTGCTTGAAATAATGGTTGATTTTGGAGTGCCTTTCATAAAACCCACATCAGAAAGTGTGTTATGTCCTGACATTTTCATTGCAGTTCAAGTAAAACAGTCCTCGGAAATTGTCTTGCTACCAAATTGCAATCATAAAGGCATGGCTTCAGACTCTGAGAATCACTTCAGATTGTGAACTTCTGGATAATATATAACATAAAGAGTTTAATTGAATCAGCCAGTTGGGTTTTTGCCCAGAAAAGTAGAAATTTAAATGCTGATGCAGCTTTAGCTTCCAATGACACCAGTCAGCACTCCTTAGATTGGATTGTAAATAATCTTATTTGAGGATATGCGGTATGATAGGGATATACTTGTCTGTAAACTTGCTAGCAAAAGTAATTAAATAATTCTATTGTGTACTAAGACATATGAAAAATCACTGACCCCAAAGCAAGATTCAATAAGTATTTACCAGCAGCTAGAAGAAAACACTGACTTTTTAGCAACTCTTGTGTTCTTTTGGCGTTACTAGGGCAAAGGAAAACAAAATAATAAATCAAAACACAGCAACAGTGAAATTTGTTCCTGGCGTCTTCATGTTTGAAGATATTTATGGCAAATGCCTTTCTGCCCACTTGGATGGCAACACGAATCCACTGTCTGCATGCAAGCTTGGTTCTCTCACCTCATCCAACCTAAGGTATTCCATCAAGAACATGCACTCAAGACCAAAAGAAGTGAATCTAGTCAGTGATTTTGTGGAAAACAACGATTAACCCCCAGCTCATGAATGTATAAAAATTTTTTATTTTCCAAAAGTTTCACGTTTGCTTAGTGAGAAATGCTAAAAGTGAAAAATGGAACCATTCCAAACTCTAAATTTAAATGCTTGTAACACATTGAATAATCCCTTTTGCCTTTTTTTTCAGAGGCAATGTGAAAAACAAAATCAGTAGTTGAAAGAATTAAGGGGGTAAATGGAAGAAAGTGGAGCAAAAGTTCAGAAAAGTGAAAACACTAGATCTATTTAAAAAGACAATGGCATATTTTAAGGGTTGGGGGTTTTACAATTAAAAATGCAATTATAACTTTCGTCTACTATTTTTCAGGGCACTAAAAATCTGAGTGAAGGGGTTTCATTAAATATTACTGATGTTCTCTGATCTCCAAGTTCAGTGAGGTGCGGTTGTGAAATGTAAGAGGCATCTGATCTGAAGTACAAGGGAGAAAAAGTTGCCTTACAGACAGCTTAGTTAGGATGGGAGATGACGGGCCTTTTTACTGTAGCTGTTAGTGTGCGTAGGAAAGCTAAAGAATTTGTATTAAGTGTGAACTAAGAATTCACACTTCAGATGTTCTTGTTTCTCTATCCATACTACTCACAGAGCTTAAACGCTACAGCTGCCTTCATCCATTCTGCTTCACACTGTAGCACCGCTAATCCATGTAAACTCAGCGATGTGTGCTGGACTGGAACACTAATTTAATTCCACTGCATTTCTAAGAAAGGAATTTGAGAAAATCTCAGGCACTTCACAAAAAGGCATAGAGCTCCCTTAAGATGTTGGATCTGTACCCTCCAGAACGGGTACTTTGCTGCCAAAATTGCTGTTTATGGATAAGTTGTGACATCAGAGACTGTTGACTTGTAATTTTAACGATCATGTTTCACCTATAAGTATAAAAGCAGATCTAGTCACATTCCAGTTGGAGACATCTTCCCCTCCTAGTGCAGTTAGCCAAAGCTACTGTTACAAAACAGAATCGTCATTCTACTTGGACGATGACTCCCCGTAGAATAGCCAAGAATATGTATCTTTGGGACATTTGCTCTTTTTTCCTCATCTTTATTTTCATTAAAAAGTAACAAAAGAGCTGTTTGTCACTACTCGAACTTTTTGTTTCTGCAAAGTGCAGTGAGAGCTCTCAAGATATCTCATCAAGCTTCATTTTATAATACCTTTATTTTATTTCCCTGTACAGTCTTTCTTTTCCTTTTGCCTGTTCCTTCATGATGATTAGCACTATGCCTACAAGGAAATCATCCTTAGCTGGTGCAAACCTCAATGCACTTGTTTCATCCAACTGAAGATAAGACCAACTACGTCTTTTGCCAGAAATATTCAAGATGCCTCCAAAGTATTAAATTCACTAAATAAAATATAGATGCATCCTTTTTATTTTTCCAGTTAACACCTTAATAAAAACTTCCGAGACCTGAAAACATGATACTAGAGTATATGAACAATGTGACTAGGTCCCCTTGGTCCCTGCACAAGGTAAAGGCCACCTGACCAAGGCGGTATGGCTGCATTGTGTTCATTTTCTTAGTAGTCCAGAGACCAGCAGGGACCAAAGACAGGGGGAAATTACTAGCTCTGCGCTTTTCTGCAGGCATACCTTCACCTGCCTCTGAAAAGTAACACTGACCTTAATTTTGCCACAGGTCTGTATCAGAAGTGACTCAGCCAGGATGGAGAGCCAGCACCCCTGTTTCTCCCCAAAACCTATTAGCCACCAGGCCTACTTCAGCTCCAAAATATGTGAATATGTGTCCAAAATCAACTTTGCAGATGGATTTTGCTTCCATTAAATGCCACGGTGAAAAAAGCCATATATAGGGTTTAATTTAATTATGGGTATACAGCACTTGCAAAAAAAAAAATAAAGCTTCATATTTGGATTTATGGAATTATTTTACTGAAAAAGAATTACGTTACATATTTAAATCCCTGGTGGCTACTAATATTTTATTAAATACAGTGTAAATCCAGCTGCGACCATGCAATAAAACCTCCAAGGGGCAAAAAAGAGAGTGTTTTATATTTGATTTCTGCACACCACAACTTGGTCCCCTGAATAGTGCCCATATGCCATTATGCTCTCCTCAATATTGGTCTTTAATAGGGGCTCAACATGCTGAACCCCTGCTTCAAGGTGCAGAAGGAATACGGTGAGACTACGCGCCACCTCTAAAATGTCATATATCTGGACCACTCACAAAACAAAACCTCGTGCTAAGCCATTGTACAAACGTATTTCATGTCGGTTAATAAAATGCACAGAAATCCAGTTTGTCTTAAGGGAAGTTTGATTTCATTACAGAATTTCAGGAAATAATGATGTGATTCCGTGGACAGTCAGCCATAGTAATTATCTGGAGAGTAAATCCATCTGTTTTCGGCTTCTTTTTTCATCATGACATGCATTTTCACTCTCATGTGCCCAGGGTTTGAAAGGTTTACATTACATAAAATTAGGACTATATAAACTACGAGCTTCATTTGTTTTCTAATATGATTGCCCCTTCCCTTGAAGAGAGTAGCCTAATTGATAGCCTCCATTGTATGCAATGCACGTCAATAAATACTGAGCATGAATGTGAATCAATATTGTGTTAGTACTGGGATTAAGCAAGCTGTTTTCTCCCCCCCCCTTTTTTTTTCCAGAAGAGATGAATATGAGTAAATAAAATTACTGTTTGTCTGAAATTCTGCCTGGGGATTTAGTTTTGCATTTCCCTGTAGAAGCCCAACATCAGAAGTCACTCTGATCCCTAGTACTTTGGCCCAGCGTGGACAATAGAAGCAAAAACCTCAGTGGACTGCTGGGAAGGAGAGCCCTTTTCACTAAAAAGCAGGTGCCGTTGCAGAGGCAAAGTGATTTGATTTCTGATATCTCTTTTTTTTTTCTTTTTCCAAGCCACAAATTAGAGGACAATTTATGAGAGCCTAGACAATAATTTATAGGACCAATATTGACTGCTCTTGACCCTGTGTTATTTTGCAGTCTAAACAATACCAAATCGCTTAGATGACCCAATGCCGTGCCAAAATCCATAGACACCAGATATATATTACACAAATTTTTAAAGCATGGCAAAAACACAACCCAGTGATAAACGACCGCAGTATTTTAGATCAGTTCTTGCAAATGCAGAGCACAAGAGCTTCAGCAAGTCTCTAAGGTTTTGGGGAAAAGGTCTACAGGAGGATTGGAAAAAGAGGTCTACGATATTAGGAGCTGTTGGCCACTAGATCAAAGTTCAGATCTAAGCTCAGAAAGACAGAGGGGAACAAAAAAGCTTTGGATCAGTCGTTGTCCATAAACACTCAAGTGCTTCAGACATAGGCTACCCTACTTGCTAAAGTGCTTGACATTGTTTTACATGCCCTTGGGGGAATCGCCTCTGATTTCCGAGGGGTCAGAACTCGTTATCCCAACGTGACAGGTTGGTGCATCCTCCCGTACATCCTCCTGCCCCCTTCCACAGACACCGCTAAGTCCTGCCTTGCACTTATTGTCTCCTTTGAGACTGAGGGCAATTGTTTTGGGTTTGGTTTAGCTTTTCTAAAAGTACCAAAGTGAAAATAAGTGGATCTAAGATATTTAAGAGACTTAGGAATGTAAACTATTTTTTCTAGAAATGTTTGACTGTACAAGCACCTCCAAAGACCTGATCTTCAGAAGGGCTCAACACTAATGTAAATACCAAGGTTAACGACCAAAATTCTGAGGAACTAAATGCTCCAAGGCGGTGGTGATGCTTGACTTTGTGAGTGCTAATTTTTAGACTGAATATGTGCATTATCAGTATATTTATTTAGAAGGTAGAAACACTTCAGTATGAATCTTTTCCACGACATTCGTTTTTTTACAAGAGTGAGAACTGTGTGAACCACATCTGAAATGAGTGCCTGAACCACAGGTCTGGATAGGGAAAAAGCCTTTTTTGGTATTGCCATAATAACTATTATTTTATACAGATTGTTTTCATTAGAGAAGAAGATGGGACATGGGTCCTGCATTTTACTGACCTAAACACACTTTTACAGAATTACTCCTGCACTTGTCTTAGTTGAGGTTTCTATTGTTGTTTGGGGTTTTTTTTTTCCATTGCACAGAAATAAAATAATTTCCATTTATTCCCAACTAGATGTATGGCTATTTCTAAACTGGAAGTTAGCAAAACCTTTTTAATTATATATATTTGAATATATATATGTGCATGTTTATACATGCCAATCTGCAATTGCTGAGGCTGTATATTGTGTATGCACAAATGCGTAACACAGAGCAGGTAAAAAAATCATGGTAGTGATCTCTTAAAAATGGGCTGCACTTGCAAACAAATTTATTTACCTTTATACACAAAAAGGGAAAAAATATATTTTAAGGACAGATTTTGCTGCAAACTCTTTCTGCTCAAGTACTCACACTAGATGAATTGTTGTTTTTCCTGGTTTGAATCTACAACAGTTAATTTAAATGGTGACTTGTGGAGAATGTATGGCTAAATCAAGTCTTCAGTTGGAGGGCTCAGCTTAATTTTCTGTGGCATCTTGTGTCACAATATGTCATGTCAGAGAGGCTGCATGCATGGATGGGATACTCTTAAAGAAGGCACCGCTCTTAAATGGGTTTTTCTGAAAAGCCAAAGAAAAACAATCAAACAAAAAAACGTTAATGAACTGGATCTCCGTGTGACAATCCATTCTTATGGTTAATTACGGTACCAGTGGAGGAGTTTGGGGAGAAAAGAGGACACAGGTTTGCCCTGCACAGTCATTTCACAGCAAACTTTTGAATTCCGATCTGTACTGCTAAGGTCTCTTAACCTGCAGTACTGTCCAAAAGCACCTGAGACATTAACAAGCCCACAAATTCCAACTTTTTTTTTTTTTTAATTTGCCTCCCACCCCTTTTCCCTTTGTTGCTATAGTAAAAATGTTTCTACTTTTTTACATCTGTCTGCTGTTGCCAACAAAACACTGGAGAACAGGAGGTGATCTTTCTGTTTTCGTTCCAGCAGCCTGGCCCTGAATGAGTTTAATCGGCTGAGAAACGCGACTGAAAAGGGCTTTGCTACCCTTTCTAACTTCACTGCGCTCAGGCTTTCTGTAGCCTAGAGAGTGACACCCTATGCCTTATTTCACTGTGGATTATTTAGAATGCTTCAATTGTGACTTGTCAATGTGGTCCGGGGTAGATCAAGGCAAAACCTCCGACAAGAAAACAGCAATGCGAATATGATGTGACTGACTGCTGCACAATGGACTAATACCTCTTAATTTGGACTTTTAGCAATCGTTTACCATCCTTATGCCCTTGAAGATTCCAAATCCACTCTTACAGAGAAGAAAAAAGTCCTTTTCTTTTTCCTCCCTCTCCCTCCTTCTCTCCCCATAACTCAAGTGTATCGATCAATGTCTCCGTATGCATTTAATAGCTTTATTTCAAAGCACTTTACTCTTAAAAGCCCCTCTCACCCAGGCATACTATTGAAATACTGTGCAGGTGTAATTAAATGAGCCAATTTTTCGCCCTGGACTGTATCCCTGTTCTTTCTTTGGCATCAGAACTACAAGATAGGGCTTGGCCATTTCTTATCTCTGGGCAGTACTCATTTTGGGGTTGCCTCTTTTTTTTTTTAATTAAAAGAAATAATTAAAGTGAAATTAATTGGTTACAGGTTAATAGATGCAGAGATTGACGTCCTTAGTAAAAGTACTCCACCTGAAATGACAGCACAGCAGCCTTAATATATTACCAGCTAGTTATGCCTGTACTACACCCAGGAGTAATATGGCCAGGGCATCACTGAATGCCAAGTACCCTGTGACTTTGCTGTGGAGACTGCTTCAAAGTTATTCAGCTGCTGCTGGGTGCTGCAACTGTATTCGCAATGTTCACCAAGAAATGGGGGGAAAGTATTTTTTCATGGGAAAGTTTTCGGACAATGGTTTTTTGCTCAATTCGAGATGTAGGG
>NW_010427527.1:39822-57695 GCF_000710305.1 Buceros rhinoceros silvestris | reverse complement strand
AACAGTTCAAAAATAGCATTTCAGAACATCAGTGTGAATAAATTTCATATATCTCTCTCAATAATGATTCTGTTCTCTTTTCAGTCACTTGCACTAACGCTTGTATGAAAGTTTGCTCACAAAAAAAAAAGCTTTAGGAGAGTCTTGTGGACACCTGTGCGCGTGTATTTTCACCAAGAAGGTTAGAAAGTGAGTTAAAAGCTCTTTGCAATATGGGCGTCATCCAAGGAAGACAGAGAAAGGTATATAGCTATGCATCTTAATCAGGCATCGTGAATAGGAAATACTCAAAGCAACAGTCGTGGTGGATAGTCTGTGATTAGTCCACAAGCTGAAATCAGAGCACATAAAGCACATCCAAATTATTTGGAATCATGACCGTATTTGTAAAACCCAAAATTTGTCGATAGATAGGTCACAAGCAGAATAAAGGTATAAATTTCTCAGATAGATTGTTTGCAAGGATAGAGTTTGGATCTACACCCTGGGATGGTGTTGAACCCGATGACCTAGAGGTGAAGGCCTAGAAAGCCCATAACCAATCACCTTTAAATTCAGTGTACTGGATCATCTATTTGAAAATTAAACAAAGACCCAACTGTAGTAATTGTGTCACCTTATGTACTTAAAGTAATTTCCCCAGCTCAGCTCAATATCTGGAGGAGCAAATGGAGAAATTGCCTGTTGTGTCACTTCTCTTCTCTAAGGCTTTATATCTACTCAATTTTTTTCCTCGGTGCTTTCCTACTGCTCTTCACAAAAACATTGCAAAGTTCCTTAGAACAGGCAATAAAATGCACAGATGGCTGAGCCAACAGAAATAAAGCTAAAAAAAGACCTTCTCACAAATGTGAAAAGGTGAGGAAAAAAAACCGTCACCTTTACATCGCTGTTTTCTTTGAGCACTTGTCCATTTTGGCTACACTGGAGTCTAAGATATACTTATTTGCCAGATCACTGCTGTAATAGAGTTACTCTGTGGTTTTAAATTTAAAAATCTGAAAAAAAAACTGTTATGATGATTGTCAGTCATCAGGATGTGGCATAAACATGACCCCCTAATTCTATGTGGTTATTGACTGACTAAAACCCCGATATTCCCCAGAATGGACCAAGAACACAGTAACCCTCCTCTGCAGCTAACACTGGTGGCTTGAAAGAGATGTTTCCTTCAGAGTGCTCAGGCTTAGTGCCTTCTTAGGGCACTAAGTAGGGGTTTCCAGTCAATGGAGAAAATCAGACCTGAAAGCTCCTTCTCTCCCCAAACCCCCAAGAGGACCCAAAGCTGCTCCTAAGCGAGATGTCATTAGCATTGCTGTCACCTACTCAAAGCAAATATGTTAGAAATCTGAAGGACACCAAACCCAGCAAGGCAGCAGGGCTAGAGAAAGCACTTAGACTGATTTCCAAGGCATAGTAAAACAAAGTTGTCTCTGATGCATCCTGCTTCACCCCAGCAGTCTGGCTTTGAGATCCTTTCTGTATCTGGCAGCCTCTCACTCTGGTGGAACAGGGGGCCAAATTCTGCGAAATACACCATTATCTTCTTGGAGCAGAACCATTTCCTTCGCTTTGCCTCTACAAAACTATAGGCTCTAGGCTGGATGAGCCATGTTCACAGCTGGGTTAGCCAGCACAGATCCACTGAACTTCAATGGATGCATGTTGCTTTACAACCCAAAACACTGCCAGAAGGAATATTTATGGTAATAGAAACCTAAAAAAAAAAAAAATTTACCTGTTAGGATGAAGATGAATTTAGTTAGATTCTGATTTTTCAGACTCCCATTTTCCCAGCATATTCCAAACTAACAAGAGATTTAAACCAGAACAGAAGTGGCTATAAAGTCTCCTTCAAGATTAAATATAACCCTTCCAGCATTGCGCTTATGCTACCTCCTTCAGCAGCACTTATTTGGTTTCACCCCAACCTTCCTACTTACCCATAATTACCATCTCCTTTGACATGGTTAACTAAAAGCGAGTATTGATACGGATTTAATGCTGTTTCAGAAGTTGTGGAGCACTGAGGGTGCCAATGACCCTACTCTCACTTTGCACTAAAAACGTGTTGATCTGTGGGTTTTGGCTGCTGCTTGGATTTGACTTGAAGGTTGAAAGTAAACACATCACTCAAGCACATGGTGCATGAATTAAGGTCTTTCTGTCACCAGCCTCTGCTGTTTTTCCCTACTCCCTGGGTCAGGCACCCCAGAGTCAACCCCTTTCCCCTTTCCTCTCATGGGACTCTAGGGAAATATTTCTCTTGACGTGAACTCCAGCGCGGCTAACACCTGCATCTCTTTCAGTGCTCATTTCCATGGGGGAAGCTTGGCTTTTTTTCTTCTTTTTTTTTCTTTTCCCCTCCCCAGAAAATATTTGTCTAAGAATGATCAGGTTTTCCTAGTCACCCCAAACACAGAGACCTGTTGCATTTCCACCAGTGGAAAGCGCACTGCTTGACTTCGAATTCCCTTTGGCCAGATCACCTTCCAAAAACGTGTGCTTTAAATGAGCCCAGTCCATTTTTTAAATCGGCGATATGATGGGTTGTGATGGAATTGGAGACAGAGCAAAGCCAGGTTTTTCTGCCTCTCAAAATAAGAATTGTAAAGCCTAATGTCACAAATTTCTCCTGGCTTCCAGATATTAGAATGCATTCAACACATCTTTGACAAGTTAACACCTACAAGGGTTTGCTGTAGCAGAAACCTTTCTCTTAGAGAACGCAGTTTTTAAAAGCAAAAAGGATCATTGATTGTTATCTGTTGAAGTAGTTCTTTGAAAAAAATAAAGCTATGGTGTAAAATAACTCTTCTCGGCGTAACTGTCTACAACAGCACTTTTCCTGGGGTAAATATGTTGGTCGAGGTGTATGGAGGGGGGAGTGTTCTTTTTTTTAGTATTTTTCTATACTAAATGACATCTTTATTCTGGCTAACAAAATTAAGTGTAAACCAAGCATTACTCTCTACAGCGTTTTCTTGGGGTCAGGGTTTCCAGGGAATAATAGAAGGAGAAAGCTTCCTAAAGACATATCTTTGTGGAGTAGGGATGGGGGTTCTAATTTACTAGTCTTCATCATATTGAGGGCAATAATTTCCCTGAAGACTTTATTGGCAGGGTATCACTGCAGAAAACGTTTGCTGCCGGCAACCCTATTATTTTCCATGAGAAATACAGTCCCGTGAGAAAGCACGTTCTCACTCTATTTCTGTGGGAAACACCAGGAGAAGAAGAATTCCAAGTCCCGCGAGACCGAGCAACTGGAAACAACAGCAGAAGCCTTCTTGTTTGTGTAACTTATTGCGAAAATATCAAAGGGGGTGGTGGGAGGGGGGGGAGAAGAACATGTTTTCATAAAATTTTCACTTTGCAAGAGCTCAGTTTGAAAAAAACCCCTGGATTTATATTTGACAGCCCAAAATCCCAAGGATATTCAGTCTATTTCACTTGTCAATTTACAATCTTTAAAACATTTTTAGAAGTGACTGAACCTTAACTACATCCTACCTCATCTTGTACTAGCTGAGTTTTACAGATGCCACCTTAAAAATCAATTCTAAGAACAGCCATAAACTTGAAAGCTTCCTATTTGAAGTGTATATGGCAGAATGCAATTTTGTTTAATTTTAATTGACAGAGATGTCAGCCTAAGAGAATATTTTAGAATATTAGTAGGAACAGTAAACTCATGCCTTGACACTTTTATGATATAATGGTATAATTCTCAGGAAAAAAATCACCACTGTCAGGATTTACACGAAAGCGGTAACATGTTTTACTTTTTGCTCAGTAAAGGAGTGACAAATGTATTACTAATTACACAATTACTTTATTATGTAGAACCAGTAATAAAACCCTTGACGTACACTCAGAAAGTCTTAGTTTCATTAAAAAAGACAGGACTTTTTTTTTTTTTTTAAATTAGTATTACAAATTTTCTGGTGATGTTTCAGCCTGTGGGTTGAAGTTCAGTTCACTGCCCTCTGCATTTTCCAATACAAAAAGCATGTTTGCAAGGCCTGATTGTCTGCAAGACAAATCCTCAAGTGGTGTAAAACTGCTAGCGCTACCTGAGTGAGCTGAGAATTAGGCTTGAACAGTTATGGTAAAAGATCCACAGTGATTTCTGTTGGCTTTCTTGGATTATTACTGATTATTGTATATCTGTATATTTACTGATATGACAAAGCAACTTCACATTAAGAAATAAATGCATGACCTGACATAAGCTACTCATGCTCCAAGTCCAGATGAAATAGAAGTAAGATAAAGAGGAGATTTCCCTGATTTTGAAAGTGGTCAGATTCTGAACCTACCTCTTTTCACAAAAGTCCGCAAAACTGAAAACTGGGTCCTCAGTCCCCGGCTTGGTGAGTGGATGAAGTCCTGCTCCAAACTATACCCCACTACCCCTTTGCATCACTGCTGTAAAGGAAATTAAAGGCAACAAGGAAGACTACAGTGATGCAAAGATAAACTGAGGAACTTGGCACTTCTGCACAATAAATCTAAATGGCCCCTAACTCCTCAAGGCCTGATCTAGCAAACTACTTAAATATGCAGTTAACTTTAAGCACATGAGTAATCCCTTTCACTTTAAAGAATTAGTCGTGTGCTTGAAGTTAAATATAGTGCCCTGCTGTACTGGGACCTCGCCTCCAAAACAAAGTATGGCAGCGATTTAGCGATTAATTACAGCCTCCAGAAGGACAAGCCAGTTGGGTTAAACAAGAATTGGCCCAACCCTTTGCCCTTCTCCAAAAACAAATCTGAATAAAGGTCAAAAGAGTTTGGTTAAGGATGTACTTACCAAACTTTCAAACCTTTTGAGGACCAGCCACCACTAGTAAAGGCTCTCACATTGTATCCCTCCGGGAGTCCCATAGGCGTAGTCAGTTGTAAACTCATTTTCCTATATGGTCAGGCACGCGTGTGGGGGAGCGGAATGAATGACAATGTAGAATGGCCAAAGCTGGTGTCCTGTGACCATGGAGCTTTTAATATGGAGGCAACGGAATCAGGATTAAGAACTGCAGCTGCTAAGATGCTAAACCCCACATACAGCTCCTATGGCTCAGATGTTATCAAGCGTAAAATCTTTTGAATAAAGCCTTACATGGGGGCACCATTGTAAACTGCTTTCCCAGTTAAAGCCTTTACGTAGCAGTAAGAGGGAAAAGGTTGTATTTTGCCGTATTATTCTCAGAAATATGTCAGAGGCCACTGAAATCAATTCCCATTTATTTTAAAGGACTTTCCATAGTAAAAAATAATGCCCGGTAAAAGCACTATAATGAAACTGCTGCTTAATCTATTTCACTCCTCTGAGGAGTGGGTGTGATTTTGGAGTAGTTTATGCTACAGTCTCTGTTTATATTTGCTTATATCTAACCCAAATTTCCTCTCTTTGGTATTTGTGTAAATCTCTGACATTGACATCAAATTCTAATTCCTGCACTGCCACTGACTGGAGTCGTGGCTATTAGTAAGTTCTCATCTTGGAAGTAGCATGAGGAAAAAATGACAAAGTTCATCTTGTAGTCCATTTAGGAAAAAAATGATAAAAGGTGTAGTTAGAAGTTAGGAAATTGACAGAGGATTTCTGTGTCCCACAGACAAATAATTGGTAAGTCCAGGTAAAAGCTCCCCATCAGGGATGTAAGATCAATCTCTTTCATTACAATTCTGTTCAATTAGTTGTTCTAATTCCATCCCCGTGTGCCTTCCCAAAATCTCAGGATTGGTCCCTACACCAAGGAGCTGCCCATTTATGAAAATATTTCCACTGAAACAATTTCAGATTCCTGGAACACAGAAGTCATTATCACACCGAGTCCTAAACTACTCCCTGAAATGCCTTAAATTGTGGCAGGTGAGCACAATATTCACATCATGTTTTTCAGAATACTTGTAACCAAAATGTTGTCTCCAGTAGAAAATTTCTTGTTGGTTTTCCTTACAAGACTCGTCCCGATTGTACATGCTGGAAGAGGACACCACAGTGAAACAACCAAACCATTTTTCAAGGTCAGCAGCTGCTCCTAGCAGCTTCTTTATTCCTTAGCTCAGACTTACTAGGTTTAAGACCTACCATAGGACTTAGCACATCTGACTAGCAAGTGTTAAGGATCCTTCCTTTTTCATTACTGTCGTCCTCTGCACTGCATAAAATCAAGCTCTTTTATGTTTGGGGATGGGCTGGTTGTAGGTTTTTCTAACCTGCTTTTTCTTACCCTGCTTTATTGGCTCCACAATTTTTCATAAGATGCTGTCAGTATGGATACTTGGACAGTCAAACCCTGCCTAAGTAATATCAACTCGTCCTCTGCACTGCATAAAATCAAGCTCTTTTATGTTTGGGGATGGGCTGGTTGTAGGTTTTTCTAACATCAGTCTCTTACCCTGCTTTATTGGCTCCACAATTTTTCATAAGATGCTGTCAGTATGGATACTTGGACAGTCAAACCCTGCCTAAGTAATATCAACATTGCAATGTATTCTAGCAGCACAAAAAAAACCCCCAAACCCACCAGCTGATTTTTACTAATACTTGGCATAAGATTTTAAGGTAAGCAATAACAAGAATGTGTTGTGTAAAGTTGTAAAAGAGTGCAGTTCTGAAATCTGTACGAAAATCTGATTTGGCCAACAGTTTCTACACAAATTACCTGTTATCTTCCATTTCTAACAAACCATGTTATGAGATCATGCCTCTCTGTCTCATCTATCAGCCAGTTTCAATTCTGATGACAGGAGGAGGAAGAAAAAAGTCTTGAAAGGTAATAAACTCTCTCCCAAGTATCACAGATGCTGAAGTTCATGGAAACAGGGGTTGGTTAGCAAAAAGGGATTTAAATTGGAGCCCCCTTCACAAAAAAGAGTGAAGTAATCTACATTAGCAAGCTACAAAGGGCAAAGCTTTGAAATTTCTTTACAGTTCATTGTATTTGGCTTTTGCTCTCAAGCAACATTTTGGGAGGTTGATATAAAGACAAACCAAGGACACTGTTCAGTCAACACACATGGGCTGAAAGAAACTATTTTCCCATGATGATCACATCACAGTGGATGTATAAGCTGAGTTATGAGGACAAGGTTTTGGGAATGGTCAAGTAATCTGAAAAGGCCAATCTTCTAGCAGTTCCCATTTCCCTCAAAATGCCGAGAGATTCACCGTTGTGTGGAAAAACTGGAGTGGTCCATAGGCTTTGTGACTGCAGGCAAATGTCCCCACACAATGACCTTCAAAGTGCATTTTTACACCCCCACGGGCTTTCACACTCAAAACATACTGCGAACATTGCTAGTCAGAAAGGATTTGGAATGGAGCTAGGGTGCAACCTCCCTTCTGCAGCCCTTGTTCACCCTAAACAACTGTTTGCTCCACAAAGGATTTCTGCTGACTTCTGCAAGGGTGTATGACTCTACTCCACCAAATCTGTCCCAAAACCTAGACTGAAACCCAAATCATGGTTCCAAAAAGCTCTGTCCTTTTAAAAGACTACTTTTTAACTAAAGAAAATGTTGAAAATGAGAAGGCTACCAGAATTAATTCCAGGTGACCTGGGGTCTGTCACTAGTCTTCTCAGTGACTCTGGAAACCTCTCTTTGTTTCCCATGCCCTGGTTTCTTCAGCAATAAAATATATCAACCTCCACCATAGATCAGTACCAGATTTGAAGATGAAAGTCACTACACAATGCACAGACACTAATAGTTGTTATTTTTTAATAGGATGCCAGAATGGGCAAGTAAACCCCAGCAATAGGAAGCACATGGGAGGCCAGAAGAGTAAAATTAGATGAATTGGATCACTTAAACAATAGAAATGGAAAACCTTTCTTTCATTTTTATGCGATACAGAAGGTTCATTATGTGCTGTATCGACAACATAGTATTTTTCAGTGTCACCTGTTCATTAAAGAGTCATTTTAAAGGCAGTTGATGGCTTCCAGTATCATATAATTCATCTAATAAAAGTATTCATTAGTTTGTATATTATATTCCTTTTCCTGCTGGTCTGGTAATCCTTAAATAAGATGACCCAAAGGTACTGATTCTGATCTCACATCACTGTATATTAGTAAATCCATTAAAGTTAATAGGTTGTCCATTGATGTAAGAAAATCAAGGCTAATGAAGCTATTTGAGTATGCAAGAATTACAGGATCGGAACCTACTGTCATTTAATATTTTGGAAGGTTATGTGCCTTTTCAAGATAGGACATAATTTTCCTTAACATAGCTTTCAATAGAGGTGCATTAGCCTCTAGTGGCAGTAGAGGTGATATATTGTATTGCTAATTTAACGGATTATGCATGAAAAGTGAATATATTGCAATAATTATGAAGTCTTGTTTGACTTCACTTCTCCACAAGTGTACTTTGTCATGCTTTAAATACTGCATGGATTTGAAAAGCAAAGATGCTGTAAATTGGGGTGAAATAAAAGGCTTATTAGCACATTCTTAGAGCAGATTTAGGTTTGGAATATTTTCTCTCCCATTGCCATCATCACTGCATTTATATCCAAGCAATGCCTCTACCTATTTGACTGGGAGCATGTGCGAGATCGTGTGTGCACGTGCATGCAGAAGGGGTCACGACATTTATTAAAGCAGTCAATAAGGCACGTGCAGGACAGGCGTCTAACCCTGGAATATATTTATATTTATACTCATTTCTGATATGGAAACTAAAGAGGAAAAATCAATTGGAATCTAATGTTTCATTGTCCTTCACCTTGACTCTTTGGTTTAAAGTAAGCAGTTAAAGAATAAACATTGCTGGGGAGAAATAAATAAATAAAGAGATGAAAAAGCCACTCTAACATTATTAGGACTTCCAAAGTAAATAAAAAGTGGTAGAGCTGAGAGCAAATTGCTGCAGTGGTGCCAGGGAGAATCCTGATTTTAGCACCGCTGTACCAAATTTGTCATTTAGGAAAGCTCCTGTTCCCTTTATTGAGTTCCACTGTAGTGAACAATTTCTGCCTGCATCCCTCGTGTGTCCTTTTGGTTTATTATCTTTCACTGTGAATTGAGCATCCACAATCAGTTTCACAGGAAGCCTAATTTCACACACTGCTTATACATATGATGAGGACTTCCCTCTCCCTCCCCCCTTCCCCATCCCTTCTCCCAATGTTCTTATCAAATGAAGAATTGTGGATAAGGGTTAGGTGCAGATAAACATGAGTGTAGCACTTCCAGAAAGGTCATGATCCCCCCATAAGGTGCTTCTTGTTATGCCTGACCTTCAGATTTTCATCATCAGCCCGCCTGACAACTTAATAATGCAGAGGTGCAGGATTCATTTCTCCCCTCTGAGAGAGCCAGTACGGGACGCCCTTTTCCCTGATTATTTCCCTGCACTCCCGGCTGCCCTTTATAAGCCAACCAGAACTCCATCAATCATGCTCTTCTCTCCTTTCCTCCTCAGCCCCCAGTCCTGAAAGCTCGAAAGCTGCAATGTCCCCTTTTGTCTTGCGCTGCTACATGGCTACGACAACAACAGAAAAGACTCACTGCCTGGAAATACCCTTAGTAGGCAGCAACCCACCTTCCTATTTAAATGGGAGAGTCCATGCTGATTATGTTATCTTACAGAATAGCCCTTCACGGGCTCCGCTTTCAAAGAAGGGAAGCAATGTAAGCTGAAATTAGAAGTTTTGATCTCATTTTATTTCTTCCTCTTTTTTCCTCATTTCCCTTTTCTTTTTTTTCCTTCTTGCTCTTGCACTTGTTTTTCTATAGCTTAATAATTATGAAACGACGGGGGAAAAAACTTTCCAGAATTATTCCCTCATGGCTCTTTTTTTTTTTTTTTTTTTTTTTTTTTTTTTTGCTTTCTAAAGATGAGGGAGAAGTAAAGACTTGATATATCAGGGTGTGAAGCATGTCAGTTTATTGGAATTAAATAACACAGAAAAGTTTGGACAAGTCTTAGGATAGGAGGATATTGTTTCAGATCAGATTTTAAATGCTGCAATAAACTCGCATTATAAAATATGTATTCACTTCACCCCAAGCCTTCCTAGTGCTTTTTCAGCCAATGACTCCTAGAGTGAAAAAGGGATGATAACGCACCACGAGCATCTGGTGAGAGCGAAGTACAGTATGTTCCCTGACAGCACAGGGATATGCCAAGGCCATCTCCTATTGCCTAAAGCAGCTGCCATTTGTATCTCCAAGAGGGGAAGTATCCCCTGGTAAGCTACAGCTCAGCTGGGTACGAGAGCTACACTGTACCCAGCAAGCAAGCTTAGATCCTACCCTGCCCAGTGGCAGCAGGATGCAAATCTGTGCCCAGCTGGATAGAGAAGTTAATGCGATAGCCCAGCTCACCCATTAAGTCACTGTGCTGGATCGGTGAGAATAAATAAATAAATAACAGAGCTGCATGAAGCACCGTAAAACCACTCGTTTGCCACATATCAGCATTGTGGCTGAAATTAAGTTTTCCTCACTCCTCCTGTGGCTGGATGCACTCAGATAGCACTGGTGCATGAGAAAACCTAAACTCATGGCTGTGGGGTTTTTTAACTGAACTGCAACCTCCCTATGGAAAGTAAAAACCTGCTTAAAACCAGAGAAAACAGCCTCAGTGCTACTGAGTCTGGCAAACAGGTATTGTGGGAATAATTGGGAAGCCCCTGAATAATGTTTTACAATCTGAATTATTTCATACATCATAGGTTTGGAAAATCCCAACACAGATTTGGAGCCTGTAGTGAAATATGGAATTGCATTTACTGATTGTGAAAGCTAAATCTCTCTTTGGAGCCTTCTTTTTCTTAATAAAATTAAAAAAAAAAAAGTCTTCCTATGAAGATCTTCCTGCAAAATAATAACATGTCAAAGATTGCAGACTGCCACCAGAAGAGAGCTGGAAGGACCAACAAATGTTCAGGAGATGCAAGAACAAGAAGTTTACCCTCGATCCCAATGAGTCAGTTAGTGTTGCTCCTGACTCCGCTATGCTTTGGACAAAACCCTGAAGGACCATCTTGTTCATTTTCAGGCTTTTCCCTATGAAGTCAAGGGTCTAAGAAAGGCTAAAGAACGTCTTAGAAAGACCAGAAAACATGAGTCAAAACTAAACAGTTGGGGAAAATGCTTAAGAAGCAGATGAAAGGAGGAGGAAGGAAGGATTGAGAGGATGAGGCAAAGTAGAGAAAAGAGAATGTTCGGTCTAAGATGCTGAAGAAGAAAAACAGATGAGTGATAATGATCTATGGGTGGGGGAGAACCTGTCTGAGAAAGGCAGGTTTGGACTGCAAAGGGAAGCACAAACAAATGAAACAGAAAAACAGGAAGGAAAGTGAAGCAAAGTTGTAGATACAGAGGAAAAGCAACAGGAAACCTGCGGTGCCCAGTATCCTTTCTTGACCACTTGACACAGGAAATCACACTTCAAAAGGACAGCCAGGAACTGGGGACCTGATAAGAGTGATAAAGACATCGTTGCTATCAGATCAAAGCGCTGGAGGGAAGGAGGGAGGGGATGGAAGGAGGAAAGGAAAAAGCACAAGAAGTTGATCTTAAATGAGGCTGGATTTTTTTTTTTTTTCCTTTTAAAGTCTTCCATCGTGTTATTACATGATAGTCTTATGAAATGTGATGCCTACAGATATGCGTAGGAAGCAAAAGAGACCTCTGGCTGTTATCAGCTAGAGAATCTTGCCAACCTTTTTTTTTTTTTTTTTTTTTTTGTATTTCATCCCAAAACATGTCCAGCTTGTATCTCTAAGTGGGAAGGAGGACTCCCTGGGATACCAAAACCACTCCCAAACTGAGCTCTGGTTAAGCTTCACAACCCACAGCAAATGCAAGATTGGCATCTCTTCTTCCTCTCAGTCTTCATCAGCTGCAGCAGCAGTGCCAGTGGCTGTCCACAGCCGTTTGGCAAGGCTTTCCTAGCTGCCCCTCACCTGGGACCCAGGCTGCTCCACACCCCGCCAGCCTCCTGGTTCAACACTCACAGGGGAGCTGCCGCAGACTCTGGATAGCATCCTCATACGACCCTGAATGAATGAGGTACAAAAGGACACACAGGGTCAGGCTGTTCTTTGGATTTGAGTTTTCCTCTGTGAAACACTGCTTTTGTAGGGAAGAGGGAGATTGTCCCCTACTGACATTTGCCAACGGAAAATGAGGAATAGTTTGGATCCTGACCAGAGGGCCATGGCTACATCCAAGCCCTTGCAAATTGACTTGGCAAGAGAGGATTCTCTCGAGGAGTGAGGAAAACCAGAGAGATGTCAGTCAGAGAAGTAAACACCATATGCTTGTCTCACAGCATCTGATGGTAGTGAAGTGGACAGAGCAGAGAGGCTGGCAGAGTCGAGAAATAGGGCAGTGTAAATCAAGACACATTCTCCTTTCTCTGCTTCCCAGAGGAGTTCCACAGACATGAGCAGTGCATTCCTCCTAAATCCAGGGGCTCTTCAAAGCCGATTGGTGTTTTCCATACTGATTATTTACGCTAAGCCTTGATTGAATGAACTGTAGGTTACAGAGAGGTGACTTTTTTTGAAATGTATGAGATAAATCCCTCTTTGTCTAGAGGGCAAAGAGTTAGTGAGGGAAAGACTACAGAACAATTTAATATGGTGTACTTGGTTTTAAATACAAAAATCTCTGGCTATTTTTTTATTTCCTCAGTGCTGAAAGTTTTGCAGGCAAAGGTTGTCTAATATTTTCAATTTTCATAGTAAAATGTTGTCATTTGACTCCTGTGAGGGTAGCAAAGGTGGGAGGCAACTGTTCTGTGCTGCTCCTTTGCTGTCTTTTCCCACCTATTGCCTCCTTCAGTTTAAATTTGTGTCAGGGCCGCAATTCTCTCTCTAGCCTTCTCCAGAAACACTATTAAACAGCGGAGACAGGCTGCAGAGATGCCAGCCAGAGTCCAGTCCATGAGCAAAACTCATTCCTGAAGTCCATCAGGAATTACCCATGTGGTATTCAGCCTATTAGTTTGCTGTTGTTTTAAGAATCGGCTTTAAGCATTTTGAAAGATTTTTGAGAACGTGGAGCAAAGAGTATAGCTATGGCAAGGAAGAGCTGAAAAGCCAGCCTGCAGACTAAAAGGGAGCTGTGGATAAGACCAGCTGGTGAAGAAGGAAAAAACTTGCTAGGAAAAAAATTATTTAACTTCAGGTTACAGCAAAAGCTTCTGTAATGTGTAATGTTGTATTAATTTATCCCAGGTGTATTTTGACAGCTCTAAGAGGAAATAGCTGAATTAGAAGTTTTACAAGTGTGATCTCTGACAGGTTTTACACAAAATATTTACTTTTTTATTCATCAGGTTAGTAAACTCATAACCTCCTCTTGCTCTGGTCATTTCCTGATGGGGTCCAATTTTCTCCTATCTGGCTGCAACACGCCCACGTGTTTGAAGCGAGTTTCAGCCACAGATATACGTTCAGAGCCACCATTCCGCTTGGAGGAAGTAGCTCTGAAGCCACCCGCTCTGAGCCATTCCAGCTCAAAATCAATGTGAGATTTATTCCTGGGATGATCGTAAATTTAAGCTATTCAGGAGCGTTGTCCTGCTCAGCAAAGCTCTCTATTCCCCTTGTTAGCTCAATCCAAGAGTTTCCTGCCTTTTTGCTGACCATTTGGAAAGCTTTTTGAGCCTGATCTGCTCTGTCTCAATTCTGACCTTAGAAAGCTGATACTGAGAGTGCAAAATTGTTCTTTTTTTCCCTGATTCTTCCCCTTTTATTTAATATGTATGTAATGCACAAAACAAGTCTAACTGTTTGGGTAGCTAACATCGGTATGATTTAGTAATTATGCTCTAGGAGGTGGATTTAATTTTGTCGGGCAATGTATCTAACATGAATGACCATTTAAAAATCTGCTAATACACTGTGGTAAGAGTAGAGAAGGAAAGGTATCTGTGAGCAAATGGACAGTAAGCAAATACAGAACATGCCAAACTGGAGAATTATTGAAAGGAAAAACAGAACTAAATTATCTGTATATCTAATGGCTAGTTTAACAATTTTTATGAGGAAAAAATGAATAAAAAATAAAAGAAAATTGTTGCACTCAGAATCTAAGCCATAATCAATAACACAGAGAAAAGTTTTTGTTATTTAAATATCGTAAATGTTCTAACATCTTCATGTTCTTTCATGCCAAGTCTAATCCAATGGCTCCTTTTTACTATGTTCTATTTTTGATTTACTATTTTAATGTTAAAATTCTCCTGACCAAAGACATGAAAAATCCATATTTTGTCATTGTGTTATTTTTATATTCTTTTTTAATGAGACGGTATAAAAATCCTATTCTAATAAAGGACACATGTAGCATAAATACACTAAGACACTTTTATATCAATGGCAAAAATCTGTAGTCATTTAATTCGCTAGTATGATGGATAAGGGCTCCAATACAGCGTCACAGAAGTAACCTCTGTGCTAAATTAACAAAAATAAATATTAACTTCTGAAATATGTGATAGAAAATCTTTAATGAACAGCCCCTCCCCAAGTATTACTTCAAAAAGATGTATCAGTTCCTAACTCAAATAAAAATGGCCATTTTCACCTGCTAAATATTTTCCCAAGGATAATCATTATATTTGGTGAAAAGCTGAACAAAAGATCATGTCAGAACTAAGATTTGTGTGAAAAGAGCATATCCTCCATGAAACTGAAATATCAATTTTATTAAGACCCTTTTTTGCCTTCCTGCCAAAGCTCTTCCTCCTCAGCGTCTCCTAGTATCTGCATCCAGCTTCCTCATGTCCCAGTTCCATGAGCAGTGTCACTGCATGGTCAAAAATTTACTTTTTTTGGGGGTGGGAACTATTTTATTTCTTTGTCTTTACCAATACATTCCAAGTTTGGTCTCTTTTGGTAAACAAATCCATATTTCTGCCTAAAAAAAGAAGTAAACCTAGCAGAAAATTATTTTTCTCTCTAATAATACATTATCATTTAATTTCTAATATTTCCTGTTAAAAAGGCAGCAAAATAATTTTTTGAAACTTCAGATGTATTTTCCAATCAGTTTTTAATTGCTTCATTTTGCCACTCCACAGCAAAGTCTTCCTAACACCTCCCAGCGTGATTGTTTCCTGCTAACAGAGACATTTTGCAGACAGATTGAGTGTCAATACTATTAGCAGCAAATTATTCACATTGTGTGAATAGCCTCATAATCCTTATTTACTGTGAATATTCAGGAACCTATTGTTTCTAAAATAATAACTTTTCAAAAGCTCTCATGGTTCTAACGGCATCTTACAGATGTTATCAAGGTTTCAGGGCAGCAGAGATAAAAATTTTATTCTTCTGATTCAAAGAGTGATGGTGACACCAACACCAAGTTTGTCCCTCAAATGCAAAAGAGTGCAGAAAACGTGTGTAACAACCTTGTGTCTGTACTATCGGGCGCTAGTACTTGTCTGGTTGTGTGGTACGTAGATAAAGGTAGGAAATGAGTAGCTGTATCAACCAGTTTGCCGCTAAAATAGCCTTTCACTGTTTATTTTCCAGCTAAGTCAATTAGGCAAGGTGGTGCATCAACATTCAGTATGTGCTGATTTCAGATATATTGGCAGGATTTTAAATAAACACCAATGAGAGGAGAATACATCTGTTAAAAAAATGGCAAGCTCTTAGGGAAATAAATACTAAAGACAGCATGCCATAATCCCGAAACACAGGAATTGGAAGACTGTTTTGTTGTTGTGCCGGTATTTTTTCTGCGGATGACTTCATTTCCCAAATATCGTTGGCAGGGACTTTTTTAAACACAAAACTTTAAGCTTTCTCAGCTACAATGTTGTCTTGTTTGAATGCATGCATAAATAAATGTTGATCATCTGCTTGAAATCTAAGTTTATGTGAAAGAATAAAGAGGTAGTTTTGAGCTGTTTAATAAAACACTGAGACCTGCACCATTAAATAATTCCCATTCTATGTCAACATATGTGCTGTGCTAATGCAAAGAATGGGATTGTCCCAATTCAGATCAAGGTTCATATAAATTGGAGGCAGAATTTGCCAATATATTTTCAGAAGGACAAGCCCCGATCAACAGGGCTGCGCTCTGCAGGCACGCTAGCTCAAAGATGCGTGGGAAAAATAGAAGGGGAAAGTGAAGTGTTCAAGGTCAGACAGTAAAATATGACAGGGTCAAGAATAACACCTAGAGACCCTAATCCCCAGATCAGTGTTCTACCTGCTGGATCTATAAATCAATAATTATCTCAGTGTAACATCTAAATAACATTTTTCATGCATTTGGCCCACAAGTGGATGCCTACCTTTATCTCCCCCCTCTTTTCTGATTAGTCAAAGCTCCATTTCATGGATTTGTTCCTGCCACGCTACAAAGGGTTAAGAGATGCAGCTCACCAGAACAATTACTTTTATGGACAGCATTTCTTCTCCTCATCCTCCCAGCCTCTGCTTTATTAAACACTTGATCAGTTGGCTTAAAAATTAACCATATGGTGCTGTTTGTAGGGTATAGATTCGAGGCTCAGGAAGGACATGATCTATTTAGCCTGCCTGGGCAAATTATTTCAGGGTGGACATCACAGTCCATTTGCTGTCATTAGTGGAACACAAGCAGAAGACGACTAGGAAACTTTTCAAACCATGGAATTACAAATAAAGAAATAAAATTGGCCTAAGAAGTCATCTGATAACTGGCAGCAGTAGCATATAGAAAAAGTGTGAGGAGCTGTGAGTGCATTGATCTGCTGCTGGTGCGTTACCCTACTCAAGTCCATTCACCACTGTCTGTTAACTGTACAGTCAGTGGAACTAGGTGAACTACACCATCTGTGAACACCCTTCTTATTTCAGAACACTTATTTCACCCGTGTTCATGCCGTCCTGCTAGTTGCCTTATGGAAACATACAGGCAAGTAGGTTTTGTTCAGATAAAGGCTGGGAGGATAGATACTCTGATGGGGGAAGTGGCTATATTCCCACAGAGGGAGGCTGGCACGGATTGAGTATTTGATGTCCTTTTTACTCAGGCTCAAAAAAATACTAACCCAATCAAGAGGAAGAAAAAAATAACATGTGATCTAGGTTACTACTCATCTGCCAGTTAACAATCCTGAACATCAGAAACATGAACAGTTTATAAGATGAAGTGTGCCACTGTACAGCCATGCAAATAATTGCTGAAAAAGAATCCCTTTTTTTAAAAGCCGCGCATAAGCAGTACTCATCCTAAAAGTCACTGTAATATGAATAATTTAAGCAACCTGAATAAGCAATACTAAGTATCCTTTGCAATGGCACTGAAATCATAGAAATGGTAGTCGGAAATCTTCTGTACTCTTCTGACTCTGTGACCCATGGGAAGTCATGGTACTTCTAGGTGACCCAGGAGTGTCTGTCTGTAAAATGGGTATTTTAAATAATACGAATCTAATCTCAAGGCTGTGCTCAATCCAGTTAATGTTTGGGAAGTGTTCTCAGATCGCTGGACTAAAGTGCTATAGTAGTTCAAACAATGATGATGGTGATTATCTTTCAGGGATTTTTATCCTCGGTGAAAAGCAAAAGGAATTACTGGCCAATTTTGTCTAGTAAATGCTGAATACTTGGAACACTTCCCGTTCGTACTCATTCTTTGCCTTTCCTGTGTCTGACTTATGTTTATCTTCATTAAGTGGAATAATGCAAGTCAAAATAGCTACAAGTAAACTGTCTGCTGGATGGGGAACAGTTGTTAGTTCATGGGAAATAGATCTTAAAAAATGTGCTCCTCTGACTTGAGAAAAGGGCTCTAAATTATCCATTTCTAGTTCAAAGCTCCTTTAACATATTGAGCAATCTCACCTGATACTTCCTCACCATCGTCACACGTCTTTCTAGTTCA
>NW_010427527.1:5549-39724 GCF_000710305.1 Buceros rhinoceros silvestris | reverse complement strand
GGATTACTCTGAAAGTTTTTGTCTCTATCAAAGTTCGCCAGAAAGTACAGATTCACGTGGGAAGGCAGGGAGAACATCTTCTATGCTCACTCTGGGCCCATTCGAATAAACAGTTGTCCTGAGTTCTTTGAACTTTGGAAGAGGTGGAGATGCAGTCATATAGAAGATGAACTACTTCCCTTGAAAGAGTACAGCACATATCTGTGCAGATTGATGGAGTCGTAAGTCACTAGAAGCTAACCTAGGTACAGCCTGAGGTAAAGCTGAAAGCTAAAGTCATTCCAGGTGGGCTGGTGGAAGGGAAAAACGATTCCTAGACACTCACATATGAGGTCATAACTTCCGTTCCATTGCAGCTCACATATAAATATTTTAGATTTATTTTTTAGAAGTTTTAAGCCTCTCTATAAAATGCATTTAACTTTGGGGTTTATTTTAAAGTGCCTCTAGAGTCAGTGAGGTGCCGCGCTCTCAAGGATTTCAGGCAAATCTCTCTCAACCAATCCAAATCCATAAGCCAAACCATATGATTCCAAAATACCTTCAATTGCCTCCTGGATCATACGTCCACATCTGGAAATGATGGATATTCTCTTCCCAGCTGCAGAAGAGGGAAATTCTGCATTAGGCTAAAAACACTGTGTAAATTGCAAGGGAGAAGGGTCAGCTTTCTAAAATTACCGTGGTCAAGGCAAGGCGAGCACTTGAATGGCAAGCTCAGACCCAAGATCAAAACAGTTTTACAAATTTCCAAGCAATTCCACCTAGAAACATGAACTTTTTGGTTGTTTTTACAGTGAAGACAGCCAATGGGCAACAAATTCTCAAAGCTAGAAACTAATCTCTCTTCACTAAGGAGACAAAGCAGGTGCTTTCTGGAGGATGAAACCGTGCCCCAAATTTGGTTGACATAAAGCAGGAGAGAACTTTCTGATGGGAAATGGCTGTAAATCACAGAAAGATCAATAGAGAGGAACAATTCAAAGCTGAAATCAGAGTTTTGAACTCACGTTGCTGACATTTTTTGACTAAAATGTTCTTTAGGGAATTTGTTGGTGAATAACAACAGGAAAAAACTATTTAATAAAGAAAATGGGAATATACTATAGATTTTGTATGATATATAACTGAATTTAAATTGATCACTTATGTTGCCCTTGTTGCATTCTTTTTCTTAATTTTTAATGTATAATTGTCCATGCCAAGATGTCATCTTCTGAGAATCACTCTCATATTAAGTGGTACATAAACAGAAGAGAATTCACTGGAAGATACGTCATTATATATTATCATTAGTGATAACACCACATTAATAATTAAGATGAAACAAGAAGTCCATTTGTCTGTCTATGCCTGTGAGTCAGTACTTCACCAAGTCTTGTCTGGGAAAATCTTATTATTTCCAAAACAAAGCATGTTGCATCAGACCTTAGGTAGAAAGAAAGCATTCTCTAGAAAGGACCACAGTATAAACTGCATTTCCCAGAGGGGAAAAGTAAAAAAATTTCAAGAGGTTTTCTTCCTTTCATTACATTTCTCCATTGAGTTAGCTTGGAAATATGTGAAAACAGTGAGGCAAGAGGAAAATACGTCATGGGATGATCTCTGAAACTACAAAATCTCAAAGCTAGGGTATGCAAATCAAAATGAATTACTACTAAGCCAAAGAAAACTACGCTGAAGTTTGAGGGTTTGTGTAACTGCACGTTCTTGCCAGATACCCATCTAAAACTCTTGAGTGGGGAGCAAATCTTGCGAGATAGCTTTCTCACAATGTTTCTAATAGCTTCTGTTTTTAGAGAGGCTGGAGACAGCAGGAAAGCAGGACACATCCATGTTATTTTGACTCTTGCAGCTAAGTGCTGGCTGGAATACAGGGGACTAATTCCAGAGCTGACGTAAATAAGCTTACTTAAAGACAGTGAGACAACACCAATTTACACAAACCATGGTTCCAGCCTGGGAAATTCAGATACAAGCAGAAGTTTAGATAAGATACATCTAGGCAAATATTTTAGGTATGTATACACATCTATATATAACACTTTCTAAACCACTTTAATCTCAATCTACATATATGAGCTGCTCAAAAATAAGAAGCCGCCGCTTTGGGGAACTGAGATGAAAGTACCAAAGTTCAGAGAGGCTCCTAGTATGTCTGATTTATTTCTGACCTACAAATTCAGCCCCATGGTGCCCAGAGGAGGAGGCTACTCTCCCAGTGTCATCACTGGAAGGAGAAGGAGAGCAGGAAAAAAACCTTCTGTACAGTCGAAAACTGTACTCTGGAGGATCTTCATCCCCTATTTTCTAAACAGGGTTCCTTAGGAATGACACTCACAAAATTTAATACTCTTGAATAACCATTTTCCCTAAAATTATGTCATTTGATAGCCCCAGAAAATCAAAAATATATGAAATGGAGGCTATCAGCTTAAGCATAAGACTAAACATTCCTGAATTTTAATTCCAGTTTGAAGATCAGACATATTTTTACTGCTCTGGTCAAGGAGCAAAGTTGCTTGACTCAGTTCCCCAGTCCTTAGAAGGAGAATGGGCCCATCTCCCAGAAAAACACCGAGGTTTCAATAGTATTTGGAAAGCATGTCAAAGATGGATTCTTCAATGTGTTTTACTTGTTCTAGTCCCCCATCTTTCCCAACCTATTCCCCATGCCTCTAGCAGAGTAACATGAAACAAGAGCGTTGCAATACTATGCATTTTTCTTGGCAAAAAAATTAACCGCAAAGTCCAGGGTTTGTATTTTTTTAAACAATATTCACACAGGGCTCAAATTATGCGCATAAACATTACTAATGTATTTGCTATTAGTCTGTGTGACACCTTATTCCTTTAAGTTTGCATCTCTTGGCACGGACTAGGAAAAGTCGCTCCTCTCTGAGAGGGCTAGTTAAGATGTATCTTGCTGTTTCCCCGTATCTTTAGTATGCAGGGAGCGCAGAGATGGAGATAAAAGGAGAAATGTCTATCTTTGAGTCCTCTGCAATACAGAATAAGTTATCAACCTACTAACATGCATGTCTGAATAGACTCCTTTGGCAGGAGGGAGATTTTATCTGTCCTGACATGCGAATTCCTCCCTCATGTCAATCCATGAAAGTACTAAAGAATAAACTCTCTAGTAAAATGAATGTGGCATACCACTGGGACTTAGAGAGCATCATATTTTCCCCTAGCTACCTTTTTTTTAATTCTCCAACTGAATTCTTGATATCCATATAAATTAGTCACTCTGAAGAACTACTTGAAAATCCATTGCTTTAATTTCCTAGGCTTGGGGAGGGTGGCTCATTCCACTAAGGCTTGGGAGTTTGTTGTCTATTTTTCCTCCTCAACCAATATGCCATCACATCCAAGCCCCACACAGAAGCGTTGGAGTGGCATTTGCGCTGGAAGCTTTGCAGCTGTGCGAGTCAAATGAGCAGGCACTATGTTGCCCTCAGATCTGGTAGGCCCCAAGGTACAGATATGAGCAGTCAAAATGTCCTATTTAGCATCGTGAAGTGCCCACCCATGCGCGAGGGAAAAGGATGCAACGATTTGAATGAAGCTGAACGCAGCTGCAGTTATTAGATTGTGCAAGGGCATGAGAGGGAAAGTCGCATCAGTCTGTTTGCAGATGATTATCAATCTGGTTTCACAAATATTATCTCCGCGCTCATCACCAGCACGAGGACTCTTCATTCACCAGTCTCTATAGCACCTAGAACAAGGCTGCCTCTCTGCTGAAACAGATCCCTTAGTCTTCACTTAGACAATAATTTCATATCAATAGCGGTGGTATGACAAGAATAATAAATGTTTTTACAGAGCAAAAGGTAGCCAAAGTAGTAAAAAAAGCAACAAAAAAAAGAGGTAAAATAAAAATGATCCTTTCTTTTTTCTTTTGGTCTCCCATGTTTATCCCTCGGATGTTTATGATGTACTACAACATAACATACTGGTTCTCGTTGTGTTCTGTTGAAGGCAAGAAGTCATTTGATTTGTGATTTGCCTGAGATTTTGCATCTCAGTTAAGGAGTTTTAATGCAGAGTAATTCTTACTATTTTTTAAAGTAATCTTTTTAGAATCAGGTACACTGATCAGACCGTAATCCTCTTCCTCGCTTTCCCTTATTTTATTTGCACTGCATACCTTGTTTTCACCTGTTCTCTGTGCATGCTACATCTGATGCTAGTTGCAATCCACTGGACTGCTTGTCTTCCATTCCATTTCATTTACAGATGTCTATACATCTGTAGCTGCAGTTTTGATTTCAAAACACATGTAAAAACTCGAAGCAAATCCATCAGTTACTTAATGGCACAGATATAAAATCATGAAATAGGCTCATGAACAATGACAGCCTCTTCCTCTTTGTGACCTTACAATGGATATTTAGGGATTTGATAGGGACTTACACATGGAATTATTACCAGAACTCCAAATTTTTAGAAGTACACAGCTGAGGACTACGTAAACAAATATAGCAGCCTAATAATCCTGCAGAGAAGAAGGGCATCAAAATACAGGAATCAGGTGAAGATACTGGATGCAGATCAGAAATATATTAGATTAACAAGAAGCAAAGGTATTTAGGCACTGGAATGTAACAAAAGACTGTCCTCCAGGGTTTCTGCAACCAGTCTGTGGGTTCTTCTTTTGCTTTTAGATGAGAGACACTTCTAGAACAACCTCAAGGGATGGGTGATCCACTGTGTCTACTTGTAATTGAACTAGGTATGGAAGAGCCTGGAGAACAAGCCCATCATCACCAGTGGGTGTGCTACCACCAGCAGCTCGTGCTTTTATCTTTAGCTCTTTAATGGAGGAGTTTGAAAGTTTGCCACAAACATAAACTGATGTCAGTGGGTCATAACGCCACCTCAGTCATTGCTTTAAAGGTAATCATTTCCACCCAGGGTGACATTTTCAAACTTCTGCTTTCAGGTCTTTGCAGCGGAGCTAAACTAAATCTTTTTCAAAAACTTACAGATGAGAGGAAAAAAACCACCAAACCAATATCCTCACAACCCTTTTTTATTTTATGGATCACAGGATTTCCCAATAGATTAAGACTTTTCATTTCTAATATTGCAAATTCCTCATTTTCAGTGCAGAACTAGTAAAAAAAAAAAAAAGACTCAAGTGTCAGGTTTGGAGTCTGGAAAGGTGTTGGGATTTTCCTTGGACCTAAAAAGTAGTGAAGGAAATAAACATCCAAAACATGGATAATTATTCTCTAACTCTTTCCTTTAACCTGAATGCCAAGTGAAAAAGCAGAAAGCCTGGAAACACACAGCTTTGAATGAAAAGTGGAGATGTAAAAGCGGCCTGTTAAAGGAGTCACAGGCTGGGTTAAATCCAGAGCAAAGAAAGAAAACAATACCAATCAGCTGTTTCATATCTGTCTCTCTCTAGACACATACGCACATACACACACAAACACAGCAAATGTGCCTGGTCCTGCCCATTTCTATGCAAGAGCATATCTCAGAGTAGGTGATAAATCATCCACTTGGGCATGTGCACACAGAAGCCAGTTTGAAAAATACAAGAAGCAGAGGAATTGCCATATTAAATCAGACTATGGGTCCATCAAGTTCGGTATCATGCCTCCAGCAGTGGCTAAACCCTGATACTTCAGAGGAAGGCAACCCTCCAAATCTGCAGAGCACTTAGCTCAGTCCATAGGTGGGGGAGGGAAAAATATTCATTCTAACCCCTGCAGGCAGTAAATGTGTGTCCTATAGAGTGAGCTTGGGTTTTCCTAATGCAGGGCTGCAACTGTAATTACTAGTTTGAAGCAGGACAGCAGAACAATGTTTGCAAACGTTCATTCACATAAAAGGCTGTTAATTCACTTTGACATCATTTGTGACCCTTTTCCAGGAAAGTTCATTGGAGCATGCAGTTTTGTTTATGGAAAGCAAAAGTTTGCTAAATACTCTGGAAGTGCTTCTCTGACGGTTTGTTTCAGAAATTACATCCTCAAACTTTTCATTTATCACTATGCCTTTTAGTCACCCACACAGGAAACAGAAGTAGCGCCATGTGGTAGGCACGTCAACTCAGGCACTGACATCACTGCAAACAGCAAACACTCGAAGAAACGTACAACAGAGCAAAACCAAGGCATGGGGAATTCCTGAAGAGGGGTGCCACTTCTTCAAATAAACCGTCCCACGAGCAAAACTCTCCTTGAGGGACAGCCTGACATCTCTGGAAAATCATCCACAGTATTTAACCCGACCTCCTGTGTCAACCAAATTCACAGGCTAGATACATACTTCCAGGATGAATCCAAAGTGAACGTAAAGGGGAGTCTTCATCACCTCTTTCTAGATCAATTTAAATATGCCATGTACCACTGCGGAGTTAAATGCTGAGGAAAAATACTTTGCCATGTCCTTCCCTGCCCACTTAGACTCATGTATTTGATTGTCCCTGCTCACAAAGAATTTCCTTGTGCCAAAACTCATCTGCAACACAATCCCTCTGCATAACCCCAAATTCTTTCCTTTTTATGACCAAGAAGGTAGCAGGGAACCACAGATGGCTTTCACGGGGACTCGGTGGTGTATCTAGTTTAATAGCACATAAAGCTTACATAGCACTTGTCTTCCTTGTTCCTGTTTCTAAGGGTGTGAGGGACAGGAGGCTGTGCAGATAGAAAAAGATGCAAAAAGAAGTGGTGGGCTCACAAAAAAAGTTAAGTCTCTGGGGTCAGAATGATGCTGTTACAAGTGCATTATAAAAGACAAAACCACCCTAAGTTAAAAAGAGTAACTGTCAAAACTTGCCAACCCAAGTAAGCACTGACTTGGACAAACAGGTTTAAGCCAAAACATTTATTTACTTTAACAAGTCATGTCTGCTTTTTGTTCACGCCCTTTAGACTCCCAGTGTCCCCAGAACTGCAGCCCAGACACTTGATTTCACAATGAGGTTTGCTGAAATTTAGTCTGGGCAACCTGGCTGAGGTCCATCCCGGCCTGCAACAAGTCCATGAGTCTCAGGGAACTAGCTGGTCTGCTTGGCTTGAACTGGAAGTTCTCAAGCTCAGGTTAACTGCATTAAAATGCAATCAAACTTTGGTAGGTTGAGGTATATAGAAAGAAAGGTGTGAGCCTCATCTTGCTTCCCCAAAGCCCTCTCAGCCTGCCTTTCTTCTTCCACTTCTTCAGACCAGCCTTATCAGCATGAACTGCGCAACTCAGGGAACAGAACTCAATGCGATGTTCTTCTGTTAAATCAATTCCTATTACAGTTACAATTTGTTTTGTAGCTTCTTTTGGGAAAAAGAAAAAGAAGGAAAAAAAGAAAAATGTCTCTCCTGTTGTGATTTTTTTTTTCTCCCCCCCGTTCCCTATCTCCTCCCTAGGGCCTCAGCTTGTGCCTCTGTGTAAGTCCTGGGGTCTTGGGTGTCAAATGTCAGGCCTTGTACAGAGCTGTCAAAGAGGAGAATAGGCTGAGATGATTGATGACTGCAAAGCCTGAAATCCAAACCTCTGCTGCAAATGCTTCTTTTACAAAAAAGCTGGGGCAACCCACAGTGGCTATATTCAAGGTCAGCTCGCATACCATTACACCCACCGCTTTGGGCTTCTAACAAGCCAGCGCATTCATCCAGGATTTCTCGTCTCTCTGTCCCTGTGTGCGTCTCTTTCGCTTTCTCTCCCTCCCCTAACTCTCCTGGCAACCCCCTGCCAAAATTTTCAAGCACTTAATCCCAATAAAAAAAGGCATGGCCTTTTTTTTTTTTTCCTCCCCTCCCTCCCTTTCCTTCAGGCTGCATTCGCTACGAGGAGCCACGGGCTGAAGCTTAATGCTGCACAAGTCAGATGACAAGATTATTAATGGGAGCAGGGCAATGTCATATCTGATTTCATGCATATTCATGAACGGAGTCATACAGCTGGGACCATGCGCCATGAAGAGACAGAGCAAGAGAGAAACTTTTACACCCCCTCCTTGCCGTGAAGAATCTGATCCTGGAGATTAAGAGCCCTGCTTTGCAAAATTCAATTGTTCTCTTTATATGTTAATAAAAAAGGGGAACTGCCTGCATGATAATAATGACGTGGTGCCAAGATGGTATGAATATCTCTTTTTTCCCTGTCACTAAAGTAACTGCCCTGCAGCTGGTCTTGGCCTGGAGAACACTTTGTGCAAGAAAAAGGATGTATGCTATTCCTAAAACCAGAATGATTTCCAAAAAGTCCTAGGTTAAAAAAAGAAAAATAAAATAAAACAAAGGGAGCTTTGCAACGAAAGGGGAGACACTGAGTACAGGAGAACTTTATTAGGGTTCTGATTTGTAGTCAGATACCACCTGTTCGAAAAAGCTGAGACATGAGGGTTGAATCACTAATAGTATTTTAGTCTGTAGCTTCACTCCGCAGCTTTTTTAATAGTGTCTTTCGAAACATGAGGAGTTTCATTCCCATTTTACACCTGGGTAAATTGAGGCATAAAGTTATTATGGTTTATTGGCCCCATATCTGCCTTATCAGAAAGGTTCCCATTAGCTTAGCAGGATAGGACCTGTAGGAGCTTGAGTTGAAGTCAAGAAGTGACTAGCTGAGCACTAACACAGCTGTATCAGGGAGCTGATTCCACCCCCTGTGCTGAGAAATAACACATCTTCCTACAGGACACCAGAACAAATAGGAAAACGTAGGCGCTGTGACACTTAGCAAAAGATCTATGATATTTTTCTCTTCTCAAAATCCATCAGTATTATTGCTGAGGCTTTGTGAGAATTAAACTTTGTTATACCTGCCTTGCACACTATTTCTAAATAAAAGTCTATTTTTCAGGCACTTAAAATACTCTGTTCAGCTCTGCAGCAGCATCTACTTGTGAAGAGACAGAGGCACCCCGTTCCCTCAGACAGGTGAGGACCAAAATAAATAACAGACACCGGGTGGGCAACTGTGAAATCAATTTAGAATTTAATTGCCAAAAACCATCTGACAATAAACTATAACAGCGCATGAAATGGTCCCGTAATGGAAGCAGTGGCTGCTCCTGGAGACATGTAGAATTAGTTGTGGATAAAGCACAAGATTACAGTAGGAGACCAGACTAGATGCTGGCCCTAGCAAATAGGCAGATGACTTCTTTGCACCTTTAATTGCCATCATTCAAGGCCAGCAGCATATTCTCTCATGAGGATGCCAAACGACCCACGTGATCCAAATGCTCTTTGGTACAAGCTGATCCGAGTTGCCCGTAGGGCTGTCACAACAGGCTTTCTGGCACAGAGTGACAGAATGGGAATGCCTGGGCAGATTCAGGCTTTCTGAAAAGCAGTGGGTTTATGCTGGTTTGGGGAAAGGGGATGAAGACAGGGATTACTGCTATTTTTCTTAGAGGACTCATTTCGTAACTGTACACAAATACATTCTCAGCTACACAAACCTCATTGTGACGTATCTAGACAGAAGCAGGAAATAAACGCAGAAGTATCTCTAGTAAGAGCAGTTGACAACTTGCTGGGCTGTGGCTCCAGCAGGTAAGGTTTAGCACGGGTTGGGAAAAGTGGCTGCAGTGTGCAATAAATCAAGTTACTCAGCAATAGTAGGGCAATACATCTTTACTGGGTAGGGCTAGGACACATCGCAGGAATCTGGCTCTGCCACTGGACTAACAAATGACCTTGAGTGACTCACTTTACATCCCCATCCCTCAGTTTCTCCATCTGTAAATGAACAGCAAAAGCTTTCAAAACATTTTATAAAATCAAACCACTCCTGTTATCACTATGCAGATGGCTGTGGCTGTATTCATCGACTATCAGATGATAGTGACAGTCTTAAGGATTCCTCCTGAGCCCATGCATAGCATACTGTTAAATATCAAACCGTGTTTTAATTTCTGTTTTTGAGGATGTCACCTCCTATCTCTAATCATTTCTCAAGTAGTGGTTAATTTAAAGGACTGAAAAAAATGTCATTTTTCTCATTCAAACAAGCAAAGCGAAAAAAAAAGAGCCCACAACTGATAGAGATTAGAGGAGATTAGAGCAGTGGGAAGAACATGACAGTGATATCAGAACAGAGGAAATAACATGTTAATGACATTCAATATTCTCCCCGTGTCAAGTCATCAGCATTTTTATTGCCACTTTTCCTCCGAATACAGTATCAGAATTTATTGAGACAATCTGTCTCCATCACCTGTGATATAATATATTTTATTCAATAAGATATGGAATAATATTTATCTTTCAACTCCAATGACTAGTTTTAAGGGCAATAACAGCTTTTTACACAACAGTTACATGTGTAGGCTTTGTAAGTTTTAATGCCAGACCTAAGGGCTACAAAGACTTTCCCACCAGGTAGAGAACAGCGAAACCAGTTTTCTGATTATTTGCCCTTTGCTACATTTCTCATTCATAAAATAGCTGGTGCCAAAAGACAAAACAAATGATCCAAATGCAGCTCCTGTGAGCTAGTTGTTAATGGAAACTGAGGCTAGAAGAAGCTGGTCCTTGTCATAAATTCAGAAACTCAGCAGCAGATCCTGTATTTGATCTCCAAGGGGGAAGAGGACTGCCAAGAAAAACCTCTCACATTATTGCAAAAGGAAGGGAAGCAGAAGAGAAGCTGGAAGAGTGAAATGAAGAGGGCTGAGGGTTTATCATCTCCAGCGTGAAGTGCACGTTTAACAGAACCAAGCCAACTTTTCAACTGACCAGTCTGGGTAGCAATAACAGCACCACTTTGCAAATGTAGATACCATATCCTTTCTTCTGAAAATGTAAGGGTTTCTCACGCTCCCTGAGGGAGCTGCATTTCACAGCTATGGAATACAGGGCAGTTCCCCCTGATTTTGAAGTGATAACCGTAGAAGGGAAGCCTAGCTGCCTCTGCCAGACCGCCACACTGCCTTCCCTCAGCGTGGCTACTCTGATTTGATCTTCAGTCAGCTTAGGGTCCCTACACAACAACACTGGCATTCACAGTATCCCTTAACTAGTTGTAATCCACTCCACAGCCAACCCTAAGCAGCCTGTAAGAACCAGACATAGAGCTGAGATTGTGTTCAAAAGAACTCTTTCCACATACCTGAGATATTACCAATCTGGGGCACATACCCTTAAAAAAAAACAGAAAAAGGAAAGGGAAGAACCAGAATGCCTAGTTCATTTGGGGGTAGGCATTTCCTTTTTTCTTTTTTAAGAAAAGAAAGAGCAGTAATGCAAGAAAGAAGATGGAAACCAACTTTGAAATATAGCCACAGCTGCTCCTGTTCTTGCTCTCCTCCCTTCCCTCAATCACTCTACAAGAAAAGACTGTGTACTTCAATTCATTTCCTGCCTGCAGCATCCTGATAAAGGCAGGCTTCCTGCCATTTGCCCAGCAAGCTGGTCTCTGTCCTGTGCTTGTTCCCCTTGACATGTCCCAAGGCCTTCCATCAACCTGTTCTGCCCTGCCTTAACTAGCTGTGATCAGAGACACCAGATGCCATCAAGGCCGAGAAAGAGCTACGCTTGTGCCTAAAACAGCATCCCAGGCCACCACCACTCCCTAAAACCAGTTAATACCCTCCCAATCTTGTTTTCCTGCCCCCTTTTTCAAGCCAGTCCAGTTTGGCTGACTGGCTCCAAGCTGCTTTCAGCATGTAGGTCACTTGTTCTGTCCGGGAAGCCCTGGCTTTTTCTTCTAGAGTGGCCTTCCTGTCACCTACGAAGAAGAAAATTCTCTTGGCCAAAAGCAAGGCCCGTTACTTTCTCATAAGCCAGGGCTTTGGAAAGGGTCTTAAGGGTTCTCTTATTCTCTTTCTGCATCTCCTAGCTCACCAGGGACAGGCTGCCATGCAACATCTTTTAAAGTTGAGGTTCTCAAAAGCTAGTGCCGGAGGAGCGAGGAAAACATCAGCAGAGAGCAGGGATTAACTCAAGAATGTCAGGGTTAGGAAAGCAGTCAGTTTTCTACCGCCCAAGTATCTGTGACTCCACTCATGCTGCCAAGCAAAGTGAGGAGTTGGGCAAGCAGCTCTGGAAACACTGATCTGTCTTCTCCTAACAGTGCTCTTCAAAAAAACCTTGTCTTCCTACACTTGAGTAAGGGATTGATTAGCAGTTCAGTGGCTGCAGTGGAAATTCGACCTGGGGACCCCATCATCAGTGCTCCTCGTGTCGCTCACCACCCCGGTACCAAAGCAACAAGTATGAGCTGGCCAAATCTGCTTGGCAACAGGCAAATGTCATTTTAAAGCACATCATGTTAAGCCTCTGCCCCCATAGTCGCATCCATCTAAACCCACTGCCGGTTTATTCCCTTTAACTAATCCCCTGTTAAAGAGCCAATGGCAAATAGAAACCTTGGTTTTGAAGTTGCCTTTCACAGGCTAATGGAAATGACATCACCGCAGTCGGCATCGGTGCCTGCTCTCCAGCCACTGTGGCCGAGCTCACAAGCTTCCCGCAGATCACAGGGTTTTGACATTTGCAGCATTGCAGCGCCTGAATCCTGCCATCTGCTCCCACGCAGGTGTCCAGGGGCGAGGACCCAGAGGAGGGGCACACGTGGAAGCACAGACTTCCACCTTCTTGGGGCTCTGGGTGCCTCCTCCTCCATCCACAGCTGGCACCAAGGAGACAGGAGCTGATGCTGTCAGAGGGCCACTCCAGTGCCCACCAAGGTGCACTGTCTCTCCTCCCCTTTGCTTTCTCTCGCACGCATGCACACTCCTCTCTCCCCAGCAGTGTGGCTCCTTGCCAGCACATCACACTGCCTCCAGGTATCTCGCGCTCCCTTGCTTGGCTGACTCTTTACTCACCTGGCCCCATCGCATCTTCCTGATCTCATTCCTGCCTTCCCTTTAGGCACAAAACTTGTCATTATTACATTTTCCACTCCCTGCTGGGCTGTTGCTTTGCCTTCCTAAAGTTCAGGATACTTTCAAGTAATTTGGGGTGTTTAATTTGAATCTTTCTTCTTCCTCTGTTCAGAGGGAGCAGGCGTGTTCACAGAGGAAAGGAAGCTGCTACTTCCCCCTCTGCATGTGTGTACACGTGTCACATGCGTGTTCTATCTAGTGATTGATATAGGTAGTCTATATGCATATATATACACGGTCTGATCGCTGTGAAGTCCTGGCCACCCCATTCTCCTGTGGCACTGAGACATGCTGACCTCCCATTGCTTCCTATTCAGTTGACACCAGGGTGTCTGTTTTACCCAAACAAGCAGTTGAATGAAGTTCTAGGCACAGTTGTTTCTGGGGGTTTGGGGGGTTTTTTGTTGTTGTTTTGTTTTGGGGGGTTTTTTTGGTTTTTTTTTTTTGCTTGGGAAAGGAAGACAAAGAGGTCTTTCGTGACTGACTTGCAGAAGGCACTTCCCTTACCTCTGCTCCCTCCCTCACACAGCAGTCTGGTCAAATCAAACAGGGAAACTGGGGAGGGAGGGGTGATGTTAGAAAAAAAACCTGCTACAAATCTTTGGCATCCAATCCTCATTCACTGTGTACGTATTATCAAAGTCTCTGCTCATGTAAGAAATCCGGTGTGAGCAGCATGGGCTGGATTTGGCTCATCATATTTATTCCAACAGAAGTACCCACAGAGTTTTATAGGGCTTCAAATATTGCAGAAGCATTAAAAGTAAAGCAAACGGGTGGCCTTTTATTAAAAAATAAAATACTGACGCTTTATAGGCACATAATACCAAACAATGTACATAGGAAATTTTATCCAAAGTGCATGGAGAAGAGGTAAGCAATGACTTATCAAATTTTCATTTACAACATAAGCTCCCAGTCTCATTCTTGATACATGAAGTTGGACCATTATTTCCCAGTGGGGTTCTGAGAATGGCTTGTTCTGTCCTGAGTTTCCCTGTTCTCCTGGGCAGAGTGGGACACCCTGAATCTGATTGCAGATAGGACTGTCTGATAGTCTGCTGCTTTCTGCCTGCATCACTGCAATGATGAGTGCTGTACCCTTGTCATCTTAAGATATAAGGAATTGAGCAGCATCGATATCGATAGCAAGACACTTTTATTGTTGATAGTGGAAAAGTGGAGGTAACTGCTAAGATAGTGTGATGGTACTTAGGGCAGGTAACTGTCCTATGACAGATGTGATTAATCGTCCTGTCAAAGGGTCTTCAGAGACAGCCCCCAAAACTACTGATGACTGGACTAAAAGACTAACTCAGATCACAATAATATTTAGAGGTGAAACCCACCTCTGTGGCTCTGCATCTCCAGTGAGATCCAGCTAACACTTCCATTCTAGAGGTGCTGTGAGGTCTGGGACCTTGCCTCATACATATGAGGGGGCATTTCAAGGCGCTACTAAAACTTCATGAACCTGGGTGCCAGATAAGGAAAGTCTGGACAACACATCCAGGGGTGAGCTTGAAGAAAACCTGTTTTCCCTGTGTGCACCATAAACAGATGACATTTTGACGCATGGACATCAAAATGCTCCTGCTGCCTAATTTCCTGTTCTCTTTGAAGTAGGTACAACAAGCCCCATAACACCTTTCAGGTAGACCCGTGGCAGGCAGTAGTGGAGATGGGTGAGGTTACAGACCCATCTCAGTGCCAACTGGCACAGGGGCACCAGGAACATTTTAAATTTGCTAATCCCTTTTCAAAAGATGCAAATTGCTAAGTCAGTTCTAATGCCAACTTGGCTGCTTCTCTTCAACCAAAGAATTTAACACAGCAGAGGTCCCCTGAGAAGGAAAAATAGATTAACCCCCCCCAAAAAGAAAAAACTTTCGGTAGTTGGTTTTGCATACTGTGAGCCTCAGGCTGCTACTTGAATTTCACTTCAAAGGTTTACTGCAAAGCATCAGCTAATTTTTTCTATCCGCCTGGTTACTCTTTAAAGGAGAAAATTTCATTAACAAACCGTGGATATAAAATATGAAATCAGAGATCAGCTACTGCAGAGAAGAAGCCAAACATCACTAAAAAGGATTAGTTTCTTTCACTGTCTAGAAATTTCTCATGGAAGACCTTGGCTGCCCTTTTGATATTAAAACTTCCTAACAAGTATTACACAGGAGTTTTAAATTAGAACTTGCTGTCATTGGGACAGTTATAAACCCTTAAATATGTCCCTTTGCAAGTTGAGCTCCTGCAAAATGCATGTATGCGTGGTGGAAATCACTGGGAAATGGGTGTGTATGTGTGGAAGAGTGCCAGTCAGATCCATTAATTACAGCAGGAGTTCTGCCAGCCGATTTATAAAATGAGCACCCAAGTTATTCCAATTAATTCCCATAATTCCACTCTGGATAGTGAACCACTAGTCAAAGTAAAATAAAGTTTGCTCCCAAGTATGACCTAGGAAAACCAATTTTCTTTCCTACTGTGAATTCAGTAGAGTTCCTCTGGTTTATGCTGGGGGAGAGGATCACTGCTTCCCAGGTTGCTTTCTAATTAATTATTATATATAGTGCAGTTGGGCAAGGCGACAGGCCCCCTCCAGTGCCGGTTGGCACAGAAGCACAAGGAACATTTGAAATTTATTAATCCTTTTTAAAAAAACCTGCAAATTTCTTTAAAAAAAGAAATAAAATCAGAGGGGAAAGAGCAGTACTCTGAGTTTTAGGCACAATCACAATCTGGGGGCAGAGGCACCTGCCTGCTATCAAGAAATATTGTATTTCCATTTCCACAGCTTGCTTTTGCCCTTTACCTTCTGATATTGGCCACATTCCCAGCCATCACCTGAAAGCCTAAACAGTGTTCCAGGAAGCCGTAATGTGCTTGTGTTGTGTGTGTAAGGGACTTTTGGCTCCCTTGAACGTCTGTATTGGGTCTAGGAATGGATAAACTGTGACTAGCATACCAATCACTAGAGGTAACTGGAAACCACCTCCCACGGAAATTTAAAATTTCTATGTGAAAAGTCAAAATCATTTTGGTGTTTGAGCATTCTGTTTCAATGGGACATGGAGGTTTTCTGCAGAGCGCACATTCTGTTTCAAAGGAGGAGAGGGGGAAGAGTATATTGTTAGCTCAGAAACAGTTTCAGACTTCCAAGAGAAATTCCAAGCAGGCTGCTAATAACACTTCAGTGGTATCCGGCATAATTGAAAACTCCACTGGAGCCAATCAAGTTAAGCCAGTGTAAAAATGTTGCGAGTGAAAAGAAGCCAGTCACGTTAAAATGGAACAAATTTATAAAGCCACACTTCCTTTCCACCTGTTGTAGAGGGTCTTTCCCCCCCTTCCTGGGGAGTCAATCTATTCTTCACTCTGTTCTTAAGCCCACGAGCAACACAGCCCTCTCTGGCTTTGAATGGTTTATAAGAATGAGCAAAAAAGTACCAACAAGATATTTTCCTTGAAAATATTTTTGTTCTAAGCATACAACTTCTAGTGTTGACTTTAAGGTACTTGCTGTCCACGTATGAGAGCGGAGCCAAACAGAACCTGACTCTACAACCCTTTATGCAATAAGCTATGTGAATTTTCCAGAATAACTTATTAGGTCTGTTCTATATCATCATATCTTACGGTTTTCATGTTCGTATCATCATCTCCCAAACCCACAAACAACATGAAGTTTACTCAGGTCAACCACAAATCTCGCCCTCCTCCCAAATTTTTTTCTCTGCTTGTTTTATTCCATTTCTGACAATAATAATCTCCTTTAATTGCTGGTTCTGCCAGTCTCACAATGGACCTTGCCTTCTGTTATCTGACCAGTAGAGCTCATAATTAGTGCTTAATTATAGTTTATAGAGCCACTTTGGTCTGATAGGGAAAATCTGCTTTGTTACAGTCAATGAAGTATTTAAAACTATGTCCAGGGTTGGGGTAGGTTTATTAAACACTTGGGTAAGCAATAATAAACTAACATTGATTGAGCAACTCGATAGCTCTCTTTTATGTGCTGCACTGGCTTAAAAAAAAATTAAAAATCCAGAGAGAATTAAAAATAACTTGGCATGGTAATGCAATGTCTCCACTAAGAACACACGGCTGCTAGTGGGGTCTATCACATCGGATGAAACTCAGTCTCAGCTCCAGAAAAGAGCACTTTGCAAAATATGTGGCAGCATCACCGCTATTATCTGAAAAGGAGGAGGGAGAAAGAATTCACTAAGGTCCTTCAGTCTGTTCAGAGCTAAATAAAGAATGATACTGCTGAGCATGGGTGTGTTTCCAGGGGAAGCTGCCAGATCTAATGAAAAAGCATGGAGCTGATTTTCTTTTTAATTTTGCTTTCCAAGTCTTTCAGGGGAAAAAGGAGATTGTCCTGAAATGATGACAATTTTGAGTTTTACATAGCGAATTCTGATACAAACACATTTTATCTGCCTGAAGGTGCCCTCACACCTATCAGCTAACTGAGACAATATTGTTCTAGGCTTGGTTCCAGTAGGTCTGCCAGGCCACACAGACTGAAATGGGGAAAAGTATAATAAAATCACAGTTTTTGAGAAACAGGAGAGGGAAAGGATTGTGCAACATCATTTCTCACTAAATTTCATGGCAGGCAGTAGCCTGTCTAACCACATCACTCACCCCTCTCCATATCAGCAAAAGGATCAACAAGAGGTGCCTTTTAAAAGGCACAATGATTTTTTTTCCCCTACCAGGTGTGATTTTCAGAAAGGAAATAATTTTAAAGAGCTGCGTAAGGATTCAATACATTCTCAGAGGGAGGGGGCAAAACTCTTTGCTGAATGAGTTACATTTATCAAACTGAACCCACCATTCAAACCTATTAGGTCCTCTCCTCATATAGGTATTTTCCTCAGTTTCCCTTTTCTCCTGAAAAGGATGCACTTCCCCATTTCAAGATATGATGAGATTCCCTCTTTTTCAGAGGGGCACAGGAGAGAAAAAACAAAGGGAACAAAATCTGCCTAAATTAAGCCACCAAAGAAGATTTTTCTTGAAGTGACAGCAGCATCCTTCCTTGTTTAGCTGTGGACAGATGAAAGGCCACATGAGTGTCCAGCTTCTGTCTACAGCCAGTTTATTCCTCTCATAAGTTTTATTTCTTTATCTTGGAGGGTCATTTCATCATACTTGAAATAAATAGCTACACAGATGATTTATGCATTACATGAGGTAGAAAGGTGACTATTTTTGACCTTTTTTTATACACCTGGTTGTGGTTATTTACACAGACTCGGATGAGAATAGGATTGGACATCTCAAAGTTGCCTTTGCCCTGCTGCTATCAAGTTTTCTCCTGTCTCTTCCCAACTGATGGAGTCATATTGTTATCAGCGGTGTATATAACACTGAAACATGGTATCACCATATCTTGGGGAAATGGAATTTGCACAGGATGCCTGTGCTGAGCTCATAGATGAATTTCTATTGTCCGTTATCGTTTATATCTAATATGAACCATTCTACACAGCTCGTCTCTAATCCCCATGCTTGTTAAGGAGCTTAAAGAGTAAAATCAGTTGATTCCAGGGCCTTTTGGAGTTCAAGGTCAAAGTGATTATTTCCTTTTTTTTTTTTAAAGGAATGGACTCATCACAGTTTCCAAAGTTCAGTTCTTTCCTGGTTCCCTAATTAGAAACTGTACCAAGAGCATATATGGAGGCTTTTATACAGAAGATCAACCCCTTGCCCTGGGACCAATTATGGAAAAATAGCTTTACACATCTCACTGTTTGAATACGCGACGATCATATATGCTGTCACGTTCCACAGTGAAGCCATGCTAAAAATCATACCGTTAGCAATTTTGGTCTATACCATTATTGCAGTGTAAAACGAACATACTCACACCAAAGCATCAGCCCGTCAATCAACACTCACAAAAATACAGAGGCATGACACACACTTGCATGCATGAAGTCACGTGTATTAGAAATCTATAGAAAACAGCATTCGTGAATTAAAATCACTATCAGATTTTCCTCTCTCAAACATCTCACAGTTTCCCTTTGCAAAATGCACAGTTTTTTGGAAAACACCCCAAAAAAAAGCTTTAAAAATTCTGGTTTCAAGCAAAACCAGGTATTTCCACAGAAAGTATGTGTCTTCCATTGCTCTGTTTTTTTGTTGTTTAGTTAAAACCTGACCATCCTTCGGTATAAACATACATGTTGCCCAAGTTCCAAACTCACACACACTGTTAGTATTAAAGTGTGCTTATACAAATAGGAACTTTATTACTGTTTAACAATCTTTATGGCCTTTACATATATCCATACGCATCCTAGAGGTAGGCATAGATTTACATATGTAGAAAGCACACAAAAAACCAAGTGGGCAATAAGCAAGTGAACCCATTATCAGTGTGTCCCTAAGTGTAAATGCAAAGACTCCTGTAACCAGTGATTTTCTTTCCAATTTAAGCAGCACCTGAAGGAGTTTTTAAAAAAAAAAAAGGGTCAGAGGTTAGGAGAGATTGTTTAGAGTTCAGGAGACAGCTTTACATACCTCTTTTTGAGAGGTAAAATACATAATGCAAGAATGTTCCTAAAAAGCTCTTATTCCTCCCTCCACCCAGCAGCGCTTTGGTCCCCAAAAGCTGGTCTGAGACCTGGCCACTGACCTCCTAGTAACCTCGGTAGCAACCCACAGGTATTTTAATGAAAGGAATGCTGTGGGGTGATGCCCGATCTGGTGGAAGACAGAATTAGCTCTGCTGAGCTTGAACCCATGTTGGAAGCAGAGGGGGCGTGTCACAGAGGCACCCACAAACCAGCCAGCAGCAGCTCTCTGAAAACCGTGGATTTAGCACAATCACATTTGCCCGGCACTCCGACTGACCAAATTACTGACAGGTTCGGATGTCAGTTGGGAATCTATTCCTGCACCACCGATTGCTGAGCACACCAAAGAACACACTCCAAGGAAGACGAACCACAGTGCACAGCTCACTGATAGTATCTCTCCCACTTAGAGATACCCAGAGGGTCATTCACCAGCGCTGGATGAGGGTCACCCCATCCCAGGGAGACGCGCTTGGACGGAGGGTCCTAATCCGAGGGGAGTCCCTGGAAGCCTCCTCAACCAGCATCCCCATCTGAGGGGAGTCCCCAACGGCACTGCCTGCTGCTCTGAGGAGAACCAACTCCACAGGGTTCCCCGGCAGGGCTCCATTTATCCCCTGCTCGGTGTGGGCTGGGGTCACTGTCAGTCCAGCAGCCAGGAGGCAGCTGAGGGAGTCCAGACTGAGCGGCACCAGAGAGCCCTGGGGGGTTCATCAGGTGCTTCTGTGGAGCTCTGTCTTTTGTGCAAGCAGCCAAGGGGTTTGCACTGCCACAGTGCAGAAGAAATCCAGGGAGTCTTTTACTAGGAGGGTTCTTCCATGCCTCAAACACTGGAGACCTTTGCAAGGGTCTGCTCTATCTAGAAGGGTATTAGGAATTCAGATCAGGCCGTATCAGCATGTATTAGACATTCAACTTTTAAGAAAGTGCTGCCTAAGTGTGACTTCATAAGTGGCTCCGTGATCTTGAAACACTGCTGAAAGCCTAATGGAGACAGCTCCGTGAGTTTCACCAGCCTTGTTCAGTGCTTTACCACAGCACAAAACACTTGACTTCTCTCTTTTTTCTTTCTTAAAGTCCATAATGAAGACCAAATACCACTTCTTCCATTAATTAGCATGGCTAGAGTCACAGACCCCCTTTGATCCTTTGAACTGGTGCTGTTGCTCAGAGCCTACTGCATCTAAGCCTCTAAGCCATTTGCAGTATCTATCCTCCTCCTCCTCTTCTGTGCACAGCTTACAGAAAAGGGTTGATACTAGGTCAATAGGGTCAGGATCTGCTGTAATCCTGCAGGAGAGTTCATGATAGAGCCTAAGCACATCAAGCCAAAAAACTGTTTAGATTGCCTCTCCTACAGATCTTTTTTCTGAAGTGATTTACCCTCAGGTTTCACCGTTACTCCCAACACGGGGCATCCTAAAGCAATATCAAAAGTAAGACTCCACAGCCATACTATTTCCTTGGGATATCACTGAAGGAAATCCAACCTTGTAGAAGGACTTAAGTGGCACATAAGTGGTCCAGACCCTCTTCACTGTCTTTTAAAAAAAAAAAAATTGTTGTTCTATGAACAGCAGAACTAATGATGATCTATATCTTCAAGCATGTCCTGCACATTGCCTAAATCACCAAGACACAGTACTCTGTTTTCTCCCTCTCCATCACTTCACAGACCCTTCTCACATCACCTCCCTTGTCGGCTCAGTAAAGGACCAAATGCACTACAGCTGGTTCAGACCCACCTGCAAACAGTCCGACCTGTACATCTGAGCTGCCCGAGTTGTCTTTTCTGCCAACAGGAAAACTCTTCCCTTCACCAGCTGCCAGGTCTCCAAAAGCATTTAGTATCATAATGCTAATAAATATCTCTACTCCTCTGCCAAATTTTGCTGAAACTAACCAGCAAGATCAAAACTTATGGGGGAGAGACTGGCAGATGGATGAACGAAGTCCATGAGATGTTACTAAATATTAACAGGTTCTTTCTCAATGCCATTTTAGCTTAATTACTCAGCACCTTCTCAACTAAACATATGAGTTTCATCATGGCCAAAAGATCATGAAATAGGGCCCTCATTGAGCCGGTAAGGGGAAATGGGTAAAGGAGTTCATGACCTTCAATTTGAATCAATCCTTACCAGATTTTTGAATTCAAACAACCATTAAATGTAATTCCAAACAGATTCTATCTGCCATGCTAGCGACCAGCAGGGTGGTAGTCAGGAGATGGTATTTAAAGTACCCCGTGACTACATTTCACAGTGCTTTATAAACCAGGATCAAGGCTGTGAACCACTTCTGAAAGCAAACTGGGCCTCTTGCAAATTCTGGGACCAATTCTGAAAACATAGAAATGTTTCTGCCCACTTACAACAGCCCAGCAGCAGGGATGATCTAAATGCTTGGAAATACTTTGTTTTATAAATTGCATTGGAAAACAATCCAGTGAAATCGCAAAGGGGAAGAGGAAATGGCTATCGAACTACTTAGATTTCATCTTGCAATAACGGGTGCCTGTCCTTGCCAGTCCCTTGATGAGGGGGCAGAAGAAAAATACCTATTCTCACCACGCCAGGAGCAAAGAGGAGGAGATGGAAATGTGGGAGGTGCTGTGAAGGCAGCTATGGGGAGGAGAGGTCAGTAGGGATGGATAAAGGCAAGAGTTCAGCCAAACAAAGTGACAAACATTCATCCAGCTCATGTCAAAAAAGACACGTAAGGCTTGAAACCTATTGACAAATCCCTCACCAAACCAAAATGCAAGTTGCAACTTGAAAAGCTGAAGCATGTAGACACTTGCAAAAGAGACCCTACAGTGCTCATTCCAGCCCTACTAAACCAGCTGGGACACTAGTCCTTTGCATGAAGCACGGACAGCTTATTTCCGAGAAATCATCTCCCAGACCAAAAATGCAGAATTTCTTCCCAGCTCTATTAAGGAAACATGCCAGTTTCAGGCTTCCAATGGGGAAAGGGAATAATAATAAAAAAAGAGTTTATAAATTATGAAAAGCAAGTTGACAGTGTGTCCTTATAAATATGAAGATTACCTATGCTACCCTCATGAATCTGAAAAGTCACAGTTTAAAAAAAACAGTAAAAACTACAGATTCAGCAAACTGAAAAATAATGGGCAGGTTTTGCTGACCAGGGAATAGTCTGCAATTTAGTTCTTTTCTTGTTTAACATTTACTGTATATTTCACCATCCAGAAATATTATTATGTTTACAGGAAAAGCCCCATTTTCCACAGAAAGGTCCCACTATTGGCAATATGAATATCACAGTGAAATACAGTCTGATACCTTGGAATATCCTCTGAACCCATTTAAAGTCCCCAAGGAAAATCTGCTTTTTCTAAAAACAAAGATATTTGTTATGTCAGCCAGTATATATTGACACAAAGCTATATAAGAGTGTGTAAGCCTGTGTGAAAAAGTCACACGTACAGCTCCTTGCTCACAGGGTTACTATTCCTAATAGCTCACCAAATCACCGTGCTATCACGTGGATAAAGTGATGGACTGAGCGGTTTAAGAAAGACATAAACATGCAGATAAAAGTGTGCCCTTCCTCTCATCCGATGCCTGCGTATGTAGTATATATTTTACAGTATAAACTATGTTGATGTCAACTGAAGGATCTAGGCATTGCTGTTACCATCAGTTAATCTTGTTCTAAGCCATAGCAAGTGCACACTTTGTGTTGTCACTGGAGCCTAAGGTGTCCCATCTCATAAAGCACTTTCTGATGTTTGAAACCATTGAGGTCCGGGCTGAAATGAAAGTTTCAAGTCAGGAAAATTTTCAGAAATTTTAAATGGATAGAAATGCTCCGTTACCCGAAGTCAGTTTGAAACTTCAGCGTCATTTACTTTTGGCAGCTTTTGAAATAAAAAAACAGTTTCAAGTCAGGAAAATTTTCAGAAATTTTAAATGGATAGAAATGCTCCGTTACCCAAAGTCAGTTTGAAACTTCAGCGTCATTTAGTTTTGGCAGCCTTTGAAATAAAAAAAACTGTGTATATTTTGAGTAGGAGCACAAACAATATTGAAATGGGTCACAATGTTTTCAAAACTTCCTCCCTTGCAATATTCAGAGGTTGAGAATTAAATCAAAGCTGCCCCTTTTTAGCAAGAACAACCAAAGAGACAGACTTGCCTGAAAACTTCCCAGTTACATCTGCTGAACGCAGCTCTAGTTTTCTTGGGAATTTTTTTTTTTTTTTTAAAACACACCAAGTTTTCTCTATTAGTGCTGTATAAATATCATCTCCAGTGTGGAGCCTGGAGGGAGTTCAGGAGTATGACTTAATCAGAATAACTAACATGTATTCAGAAGTTTGGTTTGGAAAGTAGCTGAGAATACTGAAGAGATTCAGCCAGCCCTTCTTTGATTAAATAGCTTCATACTTTACAAGGAGGACAAGTTCTCTGCAGCATAAACGTAACCTTTTCCATCTGAAAAGGTGCCCAGCAGATCTGCGTTCATCTTCAAAGTCCTATTGAATTTTGGAAGCATGGAAATAAAGAAATGTAAGGAAAAAAGAGTAATAATTTTAAATTATTAAACAAGGTTAAAATTTATGTTTTCAATATAGGAGATGAAAAATTTTCTCTTTGAATGATTTTCTACTAAAAAAAAAATCACTTTTCCTTAAATAGACTCTTACTATAGGAAAAAAAAAAATCTGCTTTCTTCCCCAAAGTTTGATTTACTCTCAGGAAAGGTGCAATGATACTTCCTGCAAGCGAACTGGAAAGCTGGAGCTGCAACTGCCTTGTATGGATAAACAAGGTTAAATGCTCAAAAGGTGGCTATAAGACAACTCTATCCTAAGGAAAAAACCCAGCTGGAATCAAACCTGAAGGATTTCATGTTTCTCTCCCAACACTTAGTAGAAGCTTCAAGATACCTGCAGAAGACCCACAGGAGATTGTGCCTACAAACAAAGGGGAGAAAACCAGTGAAAAACTGCCTCCAAGAGATGCGAGAGATGTTTTTGGGCACAGATTTCAGCTTCATGGCCTGAGCCCTACGTAGGGGTGAACAACCTCATCCACCGTGTCTGGTAAACCCTGATGAATTGGCAGGATTTAAGAACTCCCCAGCACCAATACGCATCAGTAAAAATTCATCTGAGCCTTTTCCTTAAGCCTTGCTCCCCCCACTCAGTTTTACACCCTGAGGGAGTTTTAGGTCTGTCATGTGCACTTGCACATGCAGTGATCGGCTACTGATATCGGGAGTGGATAATCCAAGACTCATTCACAGCCCAGTTCAGTCTGCACAACTAGAAAATGGGCATCAAGAGGTTGTGAATCATAGTGGTCATAGGATCTCTTTACCCCTTTTCAGGTCATTTGGGGTTGTTTTGTTATGAAACACCCAAAATATTTTCTTCTTAAAAAAGAATGTTGAGTTTATTATTAGGGAAAAAAACCAAAATAACCCACAAAATCCCCAAAGTGTCAGTTTTCTACAAGTTTGTCTTTGTCTCCTAAAAATGTCATCTTAAGGTCATAGAAAATGGAATGTTTCCTGCAGAATGTCATGAAATTAATTACAAAAATTATTTTAAAAAGGGGGGTACAATACTCAGTCCAAGATCTCACCTGACTCTGGATACACCAAGCGTGGAGATGTTTTGTTATACAGCACAGGGTCCTGGATGGGAGCGACAGAGGGCCACAGGAACGGTCACTGCCTTCCCTCCCAGCTGCCCAGCTCCACAGCAGAAACCCTTGTGTTGCTTTGGCACAGCAAAGATTTTGTAGTGAGTGCAATTTTTCTGCTCAGCTGCTAAACCACACAGTGACTCTGGAGATGCCCGATGCAACCACCCTGGCCAAAGGAGTTAGCCCACCACCACGTCACCAAACCCAGCAACATGTGACCGAATTAAAGTGATGGGAAAAAACACACCACCCCAGAGGGACGTGACCCACCAGCTTCTCAATTAGTCATAAAACTTCCCAGCACCGTGGCCTCATGAGCAGTTTAAGCAGGGTGCAAAGAGAGGCACAGCACAATTAATGCTCCCGTTGTGAATGGTGGTTGGAGATTGTTGTTTTATCTCTAGAGTTGTCTTGCGTTTCCTGCTTTTCTCATTTATGTATTGAACATGAGATTCTCCACAGCCTACATTTCCCTTCTAGTAAGCACCTCAGCTTTCCTAGCCCAGCTCTTACAAAAACGTACAAATTGCTCCTTTCCAGAACAATTTGGTGTCACTTCTTCCACCTCCCTTCCCCAAATCGTTTCGGTCACAGCTAGCTTTCACCCCAGTCTCCATGAGCGCGTACAGAAGCCAAACCAGGGATGCTCATGCCATCACACCACAGCGGCTCTCAGCCTCTCCTGCTTCCCGAGCCCAGCACCTCAGGCTGGCAGCCGCGCTCAGAGCACCCCACCACAATTTGGGACCTTACTCCTAGTTTAGTGACTCTCTAACTACGGGTTTTATCAGTCTCTGCTTGCACCATGGGAATCCTGAACAAATCCCAGGGGATCAACAAATGGCTTTTAAAAGCAACTTGATCGGCGAGATCAGTTTTGCCTGCGTTTGTTACAGAGTTTGGAGGGTGGCACGTTTAACGTGGCATGACAGACTGCGGCCAGGGCTGCCCCACCGGGCTGTCCTTGGGTGACAGATGCCTGGGGTGGGGGCAAAGGGGCAATATGAGGAAAAACTCCTGCCCTTGCACCAGAACCTGGCCAGGCTTTCTTCCTTAACTGCCAGCAATTCAGTAGGCTGCGGCTATGGGCAGGGGGAAGGAGGAGGAAGTCAGGCTCCCAAAATTGATTTCATTCCAGGTAATACTTCTTACACAACAATCTGTTCCTTTCAGAAGGACACAGATTAGGGAAGTATTTGGTCAAGGGGCAGTAGAGGGCACTCCAGGCCAGATCAGGTTAAGTTTTGGTCACTTTATCTCTTCTTGTTGACGTAAATGCTCGAGGCCATGGCCTGGGGTTTTCCTGCAGAAATGTGTTTACAAGCAGGTCAAGGACTTGCAGACAGATAACCATTAGCAAAACAACTTTTCTATTGACAAAAAAAGCACAGAATAGTGTGTTGGCAGATGAATATTCTTGTTTCATTTAAAAAATAAAAGTAAAAGAAAATAAAAAGGAGTTAAATCAAGGAGCTGCACCCCATCAGATTCTCACGACTGGGTTTTTAAGGCAGAATTTAAGATTGCGACTTGCTCCTCTTCCACTTGCAAAATGACACTGAGGACTTATGCCAGAGAGCTGTATTCGGTAATAAATCGAGCTAGGATTTACTACTGGTCAGCAAGTGTGCAAGGCTTGTTAACAGATTTGTTAACTCCAATCCTGCTTCCAAATGAGAAATGTCTGCAGGTCTCCAGCCCGAGGAAGCACTCAGCCTGGGAAGCTCACCTGGTTTCAGGTTTCCTAGCAAACTTGCCACAGCTGGTAGCCCTGCTCCCATCCCTTGCCCACACCCCTCCAGCCCCTAGGAGGTTCATCAAAAGGTTTTGTGAAGGTTCGGGAACCACTGGAGTAAACCCTGGCTGATGTACGGGTTTTGTGCACAAAGCACAGGAGAGATGCAGCTGTGGCTCAAGGAAACCTGAACAGATCAAGATGAGTTTTGCCCTGACATTCAGCATCCCCTCAAAATCCCCAGCCTTGGAGATTAAAGTTGATCAATACCAAGACATATGGCAAAAGGTAGCCAGCCAAAATTTCTATAGCTTCCTCTCTAGCCAAAAGCACTGTTCTGTATGCACACGAAAAGAAAGGATCTTAAACAGCCATGATTACAGCAAACAAAAATTCTAACAAAAAACAGTAAAAAAAAAAAGCCACTGCAGAACCACGGGTATTTGCTACCTGTCAGTCGGGGCTAGGATATAACCAGCAGGGGAAGTGGCTTCTCGGAAAGCCTTGTTCAATCGTTCTGGAGGAATTTGTGGTCTATTCTGTATACAGTTTGTGGTATCTGAGTCACGACCTGACTCGAAGACATGCTGGATTTTAAATGACAAACGCTGTCTCTCTGACAGAGGCCTCGCATTAGTCAGAAACCAAGTGTGTGTGCACTTGGGAGAGCTGGGACATTTGATGCCCAAACAGTAAAGCAAGCAAAACAAAATGAGCTAAGCCAACTGGAATCAGCAGAGAGGATTCGTGTAACTCATCTGGCTGTACAAGAGGGTTAAAATTCAGCCCACGGGGTGAGAAACTCGTATGAGCTGGTGGGAAAGCCTGGGGTGTGCCTCTGGGTGCACAACCACGGCTGGTTTTACACGCAAAGCAGAAAAAGGGAAATTGTTTTTGAGGACATCCTGGAAGCTGAGGGGAAAGTACAGATGGGTTAAATCCGAGATCTCATTAAAATAGCGATCCTTGCTTTGAGTTCCTTTTTGTTCTTCCCTCCCATCCATCTCCCTCAAGCTCACAACCAGCCTTTGCGCCTGCAGATGGTCAGGAGGCTCCTGCTAACTTCTGCCTGTGAAGACTGGACAACCCAACCTAGCACTCAACTCCCCTGCCTTTTGCCCCAGCCCTTCCTTTTAAAGGAACAGCCACTGTAAAAGAAGCTATTTTTCCAAGGAGGAGCTGCCTTGTCTTTATTAATCAAGGCATAAAGCACAGCACCACCACAGCACCATTTCTGCTTCTCCAACACCGCTTCCCTCCAGCCCCATTAATACTATTAAAAACTCAATAACTTTCTATTGCCTTTGTTTAAATCATATTTCTCTATGAAGTATAGCTATTAAAAATGCCTGTAAACTCTTCCTACTAAAATGACATTTTAAAAGGCTTGATTTGAACATGGCTATGTCACTTAAAGTGGAAAAGTTTCTGCGAGTTCCCTTCCAAGCTGTTAAAGATTAGCTTGATGTAGATAAGACTATTCCCCAAACTCATTATCTGTCTTCAAAATGCACCTTAAGGACTACTTAATAAAGTCAAGGTTACATGAAGAGTATTTCAGTGAAAACCAGTGAATGACTATTAATAAATCTGCATTACAGATTGGTTATTTTGTCTCTGTCTTTCATCTGAGCAATAGAGGATTTTTTTTTTTTAACAGTAAGCATGTGTTTCCTCCTTCTACAGGTCACCAGTGAATCAGAGCAGTGGTAGAGAGCATTTCAGCATGTTTACAATTAATGTCATCCTCACCGCGTAAAATATTTCGCAGAAGAGAGTCACATACCTCTGGCCAATGCAAACTGAATTATGAGATTCCTGGTTGGGCCAAGCTTACATTTAAAAAGAAAATCATCCTCCTACTCTTGTATAACTGCATTTGTATTTTTCCTGATATAATTTCCCTCTTTATTTCAATACTATGGGTATGAGATATTAAACCTATGAGTTCCAGTGCCAGAAAGCAGCAAGCCCATCCAGAAGTGAAGTACTTCAGCTTCTTGAAATAGGAAACCTATTTGGCAAGATTTATTCTGTTGTCTGTAGCTCTGCAGAGCTGGTGTTCTAAGAGTTGGACTGGTGGTGCAGGGTCCTGCAGTACCCAGTGCTAAGGACTGTCACAAAGCTTCACTGTCACCTGTTTCTGACAGAGCAGATTGGGAAGTTTCTGATGTCTAAAGGCTGGAGTCTTACCCTGCAGTGGGTCTCACTGATGCACAGTGAGGGGAACTAGTCTGCCCTGCACTCACATGCGAAGCTCCTTCCCTCCTCCTCTCTGTGGAAAGGATCAAGCTGCTCCAGGACATACTCATGTGACTCCCTATGGATATCAAGGGGGCAATATGGGACTACAGGAGAGAGGGCAGAAAGCCTAGCACAGCCAAGCTTGCTGGAAAGGTGAAGTGGAAATCTGAGGATTAATTCAATCTATCAGATTTCTCAGCACCTCTAAAGTCCAAATACTTTTTTTTTTATGACTATTTCTAATTTCAGCTGAAAGCAGTCAATACAGAAGCTCACAGCTGTGCATGCATCAAAAGAAACCACGTAGATTTTTGCTGGACTGACTTGCTGGAAATTGTTGATTCATTCCACATGGAACAGCTCCAAAATACAATCCGCTACCTGTCATTCAACCATTTCAGAGGAATTTGCATAACACAGATGTTTCCATATTGGCCATGCCCTACCTTTGTGCAGTAAAGATTACCACAATTCAAGGCCAGCAAAAAAAAAAAAATTACAAAGCTGCAATCATAATCACTAGCTGCCCCTTTCCTTTAAGTACGTCCATGAACTCTATGGCTCTTAACTCTGGAGCATGTATTTTTGAGGTGAGACTATAGATGAGACTATATTTTTGCCATCTCAAGTATTAGGTGCCTCAAAAACTTTTGGGTTCATCCACAGGGATTACTGCACATGACTGAAATCCTACTCAAGCCCATGCTCTGGGCTTGCCAGATGGAGAGCAGCTCTTGTCCAAGAGTCACATACTTTATTAGCATCATGCTGAACCTGAGCCTCCCAGCAGGACGTTTTGCCTTGATCAGAGTAAATTTAAACCCATGCACACTGCCAGCAGAGACAAGCCCACCATGATCTACATGTGCAAGCATAAATAACAACAGCAGCCGCCAACAGTTACTCTGCAAAAGCTTGAATCTGTTTACAAACCACATCATGAATTTTAATGGTGAATTTAAGTTCTTCGGTTTAGGGGATTTACACGTAAGATATGGGAAATCTAGTAATTAGGAGACAGGCCCTTACGAGTCTTCTCGTTCTGCTTTCCAGATGAAATCTGATTCACTCTGTTTCACCTTTAGGAAATTTTTACTTCATGAAACCAAGAAGAGAGCATAAGAGCAAAACCAGCTTGGCCCTTTAGTGCCGCCCACTTCCACCTCTGGCTGAAACACAGAAGCATGTTAGAGTGAGGACAGCACAGGCACTGGGACTTACTCAGCAAAATTCCCCCTGCAGAGCTGGTGGATCCAAAGGAGACATAGTTTTGGTGCCTACATATGGCCTGACAAAAAGCTTGGAGAAAACAGGCTGGAAGACGGTGTAAATCCCCCAGACCATCGGGGCAGGACCTTGCAATAATGCTGGGAGCTGGTGTCGTTGCTGCCTGAAAGAAGATCTAGGCCACTCTGAATTACTCTGAAGGAGAGGCTCTTTCTGTATTTTTTCTGCATATAACAGAAGATTTAAAACAGGTGAGTGGTATCATACAACTCAAACCTTTTATTCTGCATTTCACATCTTCCTGGTTTATCTAAAACTCATGCTACATTGAGTGAATTAGGAAGATGATTGAAAAGTACATTATGTCCTAGTTACCTGTGAGATGGGCACTTTAGAAGTGAAGGTGTAGGGGCAGAGGAAAGGCATATAATATAGAGCAGTGCGCTTTGAAAGGTCTAGGCAATGCTGCAAGAAATGGCATTACCTCACAGTTGTCAAGGCTCAGAAGTTTTATTACCAAGGAATTTCACTTTTGCCTCTTATTCTTAACACAGTGACCAGTTCTGGGACTGAGAGGATTTGCTGATCTAATATAGATAGTGATTTCGTAGGTTTGTTCAGATTTATATAGACAGCACCCAGGGATCAGGAATTACATTTAAAATGTAATAAAGTGTTCTTGTGCACTTTTACTCACAAATACTATACTTAAAAAAGTAAACATCAAATAATCTCAGATATCTTTCAAGAAAATGTTGACATAGCTCCAAGAGCTCATACAGATGACTGAATAGTTTTCTAGAGTAAACTTAATAAACTCATATTCTTATTCTTTCAGTGTAGCATGAAGTATCACATCATGAAGAAGAGAGAAAACTAAGCCATATAATTTGGCAGAAATCTATTTTAAACATAAATGTCTATATTCTGTCTTCATGTATTGAAATATATGTAGGCATGTTTTTACACTACTTACAGCCTTAGAGTTTAAAAAATTGTAACAGCTGAGTCACCCGTGTAAACGAATCAAATTCTCATTGCTAAAAATTTGTCCCTGCTTCTAAAGTGACATCTCAGTCCTTTCCCACTCATTGTGTTACAATGATTTCAAGGGGCAGGATTTGACCCCCTAATGTATTCAAGAAGGACTTTGTGTAAGTTCAGAGTTTTAGCACAATCGCTCCTCTAAGTAGTCAAAATGAGTCATCTACATTATCTGTCTTTATTAAACAGTCATTTACCCTAGTGAGTCCCACTCAAGGGAATCTTTATTATTCAGACAAATCCTTACAGTCATAATGACACAAAATATATAGGAATAGTTAATATTGTTATTCCTGTATCTGTGGATAAACATCAGCCGGTAATTTTATATCAACAGTCCATTGAGGCAGAGACAAAAATCTATAGTTTACACGAGCAGGCAGTGCATAATAATGTGCCAGGGATCTGGTGAATATTATAAAGCAAGACAGAGCCCTGGGAGACACCAAATTTGGATTCTTAATGTATTTTGCCCCACAACATAGCATGAAGTCTGTCTTAGAAGAATCAACGAGACTGCTGAAGACTGAGCAAAAAAACTTGTGTCATTTAAACACAACTATGGACTGCATCAGGGATGAACCCTGTGGCATGACTGATGCTATCAGCTTAAAATCATTTAAGGACCAAACAAAAAATATTCTGTTCCACAGGGAGTAGGTTCTATCCAAATCACTGATAGTACCAAGGCCACTTCCACCTGAAAAACACCGCCTTTGCAATCATTTCTCCCTCAATAGACTGCATGGGGACAATGCAGCTTCATAATATTAGTACATCTCGTGTCAGAATCTAAAGTCTGAAGAAAGGCCTCGGACACAAAAAGGCCTCCCTGAGAATATCTACAACCTTTTGAAATTTTCATAATCATGCCAGTCAAGACCTCCACCTCTAATTCAAGGGGAGGTGAAAGAAGGGCGTTTCCAATGTACCGCTTAACAGTTGGGTACTGAGAAGACTCTTGATCCTTAAACCCTTATTTGGTGGAACAATGTACATTTTTAACATTTTTATATCACTAATAATAAAGACCTTAGTTTTGTTACAGTCTTGAGGAAAGGGACCACACATTTTGTGGGATTTAAACATCTGCTCAAGGACTGAAACTTCATGATTCATGAGGCCTTGTCAATTCCTATGTTTCTACACAACTGTTTTTTTAAGAAAAGATAAAACTTATCATCCCTCATAGGCTGCTTCAGATAACAAAGAGGCTTTGGGGTAGCCTCCAAAGGCACTGTCCTACATCAAAGCAGCACTAAACTCTTTATTTTGAACCTGCAGCTGAAGCAGTCCAAAAGTCCGAGCAAAATAAAACTTATTTTTCTCTCTCTATCTGTTCTGAGATATTTTGTGCCATCCCTCAGTGCGCAAGTGAATTAGAGCAGCAGAATGGACACTGCAAGACTTTATGGAGTATACTGCTCTTTGATCTCCCTGGTTTGTTCCCAAGAGGAAAACACAAGCTAAGCACAGCAATTAGCAGTAACAGCTATTAACAGCCCTCACAAAAGACACGAAAGGACACAAGTAGGTGGTTTACAGCATGGCAGATAAAACCAAAGTGGGTGCTTTCTTTTGCAGACACTCCTCCAGCAAGTTCAGGCTAAGGAACCAGAGGGCTAACTGGCAAACAGTTCACTTCTCATAAATAGACCTAAAAAAATAAAATATATTGAGTCTGTGTTTAGTCCCTGCAGCAGAGGAAATGTGTTTGTCTTGTCCTTAACAAAGGTCTCTGCAAACAAAATTTTTTAGGAAGCGCTATTCTTGACTTCAGTGCTTTTTGTGTTAAGACTGAAGAAACCAACATGGACATCCCCGTAAACACTTAGATTCCAGTGCATGAGAAATCCAAAAGAAAATCAGACACTGACTGCTTTGTGGAAGCATAGTACTTTCCTTTGGCACTATTGCTCAAGGAGAGGTTGTAAACAACAAAACTAGTTATATTTCTGGGCAACAGTCGCTTACCCAAACCACCTCCATGAAAACTCAAGGAAAGTACCTCAAGCCAACCTTCTGCTGTTCTGTTGTGGCACTCGGACCTCAGCTTTACTTGCCCCAAAGGACTCAGATGGGTCATGTTTCTAGAGGCTGTTTCCCGCAGACCACTCAGCTGTTCAGCCCACACCCCTCTGCTTTCCCAAACGCATCCCACCGCCTGGGAAACAAGAGTCAGGGCGTGAGTGCGCTGTTCGTGTGATACTTCTGGACTGTAACGATAATAGATCACTTTGACTTTTCATGCTGTTTTAACAGAATCAGCCTCCCCCCGTCCCCCTCAAGCCAGTAAATGATGTGGCCACATTTGTTTGGTGGTGTTTTGACAAACAACACACACTGATTAGAGTACCCCCATCAGATGATAGATTCACAGGCATGGTCTAACGAAATCCATTTTTCAATACAAATACTAGTGTTTAGAGACAACTCACAGGAGTATCACATCAGGGGTATCTCTACAGCTGACACATTTGCAAATACATATATTTGTACCATACAGAGAGAGGGGAATAAGAGGCTGGAAAGAAAAGGGAAATAAAGGGAAAAAGATATAGTAAATCAGAGAACATCTAAAAATTTTTAGCCATAAGCTATTTCTTAAATAGGAACACATGTGTTAATCAGTACATTAACTACAGACAGCGCAACAACATCACAAACATTGCTACTGTACAGAAAGTCATGAATCATTATAGGCCCACAAAACATGTATGTAACTTGAACATCGTCACTGGCTTTGATCAATAACCCATGAAAAATAACAGGTTCATAACTTCCCCCCCCCC
>NW_010427527.1:0-5453 GCF_000710305.1 Buceros rhinoceros silvestris | reverse complement strand
CAGTATGAACTCTGGATGTGTAAAAATCTATAGAAATAACAAAAATAGTAATAAATAATGTAGGTTTTGTCCCCCAACACTAGGGCATCTTAAAGCAGATTAGAGACAGTGGCCTTATTTTCCACAGCCTTTTGATTTCTCTACTGCGTAATCCAAGTGGCAAACACTTGGACTTGCACTTGCACTGCAAAACCTGGCTGATGATGCCTTGAATAGTTTCTGCTGCGCATACTGACCACATCCTCCTGCCCCTAGTGGGCAGGTCCTGAAGAGTAAGCTAGAGCAAACATTTTGGCCAGTAGAACAACTGCTACATGGACCTTTGTGGCAGGCTGAATCTGGAGGAACCCCTGGGACTTCTTCGACCTTGAAGCCCTCAGGAGTGTAGAAAAAGGCACTTCACTACCAATTTCTTTCTCACTAAGCTGCACTAAAAGTAAATCATTATCCATGTTTACTAGATGGGGAAAGTGAGACATGAAGTAAAGCGTGCTTAGCAGCACAATGAATTCAGAAACAGAAGTCTAAGAGATCCCTTTCCTGATGGCTAAAACTCTGTCCTTGCTGCATTTCATGAGAAACTATGTGTGTTTCTCCACTTTATCCCTTCTCTCAGAAGCAACTTTATTCACATCCATGAAAGGTAAAGAGGTGTTCAATTTACCTGCTACAATGCTGCTTCCCTGGGCTGAGGGGCTCCTTAGAAGCTTAGAAGACAACTTTATGATCATTTCTTTTCAGCCACTGTCAAGTGCTTATTCTTGAATGGAGAAGACTACATGGGTACTATACAGAATGTTGAGCTACGTAATGCTGTCTTTAATGTCCTCCCCTTTTCATTCCAATTAATAACTCTAGGTGTTGTAACTAACTTGGAGCTGGGAAAAGCACTTGGCTCATATCCCTTAACTGGTATCTTTAGCACAGCTGTAAATTATCAAAAAGTCTGTGAAGTGAGGAACAGGACCTTCCAGCTGAAGGAGTTTCCATGGCCTTTCTGCATGCCAGTATTTAAGATTGAGTACTTCGGCGAGGTAGGAGTTATATTTAAAAACTCAATATACATTTGTAACAGCTTAGCCTTAAAGGGACATTTTATCTTTTCCTCTCAGGGAAAAAAAGTGTTCTTGGATTCAGTCTCATTTAATCACCTTTTGTTCCAGCTCTTGGTGAAATTTCTCATGGCATTGATTGCTTGAGGTTTGCTTTAATTCCTTCCTTCAAGAAGGAGTCATATAACACATGCACTACTATGACACACTTTTGAGAGCTATCTGGGGGAACATGAGAGAAGCAGATTTAACAAAAGATAAATCTCCTTTCCCCTCCTCTTGTCCTCTCACTGAAACACAGCATGCAGTTAAAATCTAAGAGGAAGTCGGTGTGTTGTAGTAACATCTTGTCTTTACATCCAATCTGTAGCGGGCATAAAGCAGATTGCAATCCAGTGTTGGGATAAAGATATCATAAAACTTCAGAAACGGTCATCAAGATTTTTCCGTTACGCTTACAGTTGTTAAAGCCAGTGGCACAAAAGCAGGGGACTCTTACCACGTATGCTAAGATACCAAGGGCTAAAATGATTTCTAGTACGAATGCCTAAGACAAATCTGATCTTTCTGTAAACACTTTTCCATGGCGCTTTGTCCCCCATGAACTCTCCCTAATGCCCATGCTTTTAAATGTTATCTTAATTTTCAGAATCACCAATACAGCTGCCTGATGATGAATATAGCAAATATATCCCAAATTGTATAACAGTTTTGACAAACACTTTTCTTTGTTTGGAAAGTGCTCACTTTAACTAATCAACATGCGTCATTATGTGTCTGGACATGCTAATCACCTAGTATTTTTTCCATGTCCTGATTCAAAGTCTGCAAGTTATTGTAAGAAAGATAAATGTGTGATTATACATGTGTTTGAATATTTCTCAGATTAAAAGTTACTCTTGACAAAAATTATATACAATTCTGTGATTCAAAACCCTATATATAAGTAACCACTGTCTGAATATTCACTATAATTAATGATGTGATTTTATGCACACCAAATAAAAGTTAGCACTATTATTCACAAAGATATCTGGGAATTTCTTTGTTATTACTTTATTGCACTTTCAAAATTATTTCTCCACAGAACAGTGAAAGTCATTAGAAATCAAGATAATTATATGTAGAGACCTTACCATACTTAATAGATCACCATGTCTTAATCATAATAAAAAGATTAAATAAGGAAAACCAAACAAAACATATGAGATGACTTTCCCAGCAGTATTAACATATCAGTTTCTCCACTCTGTAAACTGGTGTAAATCAAGTTAAAACAACAGGACAAATCCAGCTTCAGACCTGAGCCCTTCTTAGAAAAAAATACTTACATTTTCTGCTAATAACAATCTTACAACATAACTGTACTTGCAGTTTGGGGGGTAGGGGTTGATTTATTTTGCAGAGATAGAGAAGCAACAGCATAGGAGAAGGATTCTCCCTAAAACAGACCTCAACCCTATTTTTTCTCCGTACTAAACAATAATATGAGAAAGATCTAACTCTACATGTCAAAACTCTACCGTTAAAATATTATGCAGCACAGCAAGGCAGTATGTTGGTTTATTAAAACATATATATTAATTTGGTTATTAATCATAGAGGCCCAGAAAATTCACTCAGATCTTCAGACAGTGCAGAAATCAGTGGACCTCAACTGTCCTTAATTACTTTTTCTGAATGCGATAACTCTTCTCGGTGGGTCTGATGCTCAGAAAAGCCAGTGTAAGTCCACAGTCTTTAACACTTTTGGATTAGGAGATAGACATCAGTATTCTCTCTACTCTTGCCTCTGCTTCCTCAAAACAAGAGAAAATTAAATATTCTGTTTATAAGCCCAATAGACTGCAATATGAGCCCATTTTAATTACTGGCTGAATCAAGACATGAAAACCTTATGCCTGAATTCAGGAGGGGTTTGTGGTGGCATCCAGTCTCACACTGCGTGCAGTAAGGATTTAGCTATAGACAAAACTTAATTTTAAAAGCATGGGAACTTCCTCTTAAAATTAGAAGAACAATCTTGAGAGTATCGGCTACTTTCACTTGAATAAATTAGTCGTTGCTCATAATGTTGATGAATTAAAATCTCTTTCTTTGTCTTCCTGAAACTTCCACAGTCATAGTGCAGTGTTCTGCAATTTTGAGGTAGGGGTCAGTCAGAAGTGTGTTTTTACCTCAAAAAAAAAGTACAACAGGAGCGGCTGTGAGAGCCGCACTTTCACACACGCTCCCTCTCTCTGTTAGGCTTCATTTGATAGCTATGAACTGTGGATAAAGAATAAATATGGCTTTTCAGTGCCCTAGGACTCTCACCTGACTTATTTATGTCTGACCTGGTAGAACACCACTGACCTTGGAAAGTTTAATTGAGGCTGGGATTATATGGCACTGCTTGAGGCCACCTGAATTTAGAGGGTGTGACACACACTTTCTCTCCCTTACTGGCTCTCTCTCATCTGCTAGGGGACACACACACGGGTACACGAGTGTTTGTAGGCATATTTGTGCACCCCAAACTGAGCCCAGCAGTGGGGGAATACCCTGCCCTAAGCCTACAGCGCGTGGCATCATAAGGGAAAAGATTGCTATGGCCAGGCAGAAAGCACGAATGTGTCAGGGTTGTTTGGGTTTTGGGGGGTTTGTTGTCCTTTTTCCTTTTCCCAACATGTTCTCTCCGAGATCTGATTTTTACAGTTGACTCTTAACTTTTTATAACCCGATTCCCACTAAGAACTGAGAACTTAAAGCGTGAAGGAATTATACAAACACCGATTACACACTTGGACATATTGTATTTAACAGTCTAATTGAATTTAATTAAAGCATATGACGAATGCCTATCATTTTCACTCATTTTGGTTTTCAAGTTATAGATGCTTACAATTCCCCACATTTCAGTTAAAGGTAAAGAGAGAGACACGGGGCGGGGGGAGGAGGGGAAGGCAGAAGACAAAGATCCGTAAGACTGAAAGGTGGAATAAAATGAAACGGCGTACATATCTGTTAGGCAAAGAGTGCTACCTTTCCTGCCAGAGATCGTCCCTGGATGGATATAAACAGCTCTCATCTGGGTTTCTCCAAGGCAGAGGCCAACAAATATGCCGTATTATGCATGGAGTCTTTTTATGGCACAGACTATTGTCCACTGGAGACCCAGCAGACACCACTAAGCAAACCTCACCAAAGGCCACAGGCAAGCGTCAGGCCCGAAGGGATTCCTCTCCCATCAAAAGCACTCTCCCTTTTCCACTCTGTAACATATATTCTCCCTGTCATTCAAAGTTTATCTGTGCCAAAGCCCTCAGACAGCCCGGCTTGAGCCACACAGGTAGATGTGAATGTTGAATTGTTGGAAAGATTAAAGTATTCCTGCTAGGAAACAGTCTGCGAAATGTCCTCAGAAATAAAACAACTCCACGATGCTTTCAAGGCCAAAATTATCCATTCTATGCCTTATTTCTAATGTGCTGCCTGGACTGAATCCGTGACCGTTTTCTGTTTGTAGGTGCCATAGGAAATGAAATGAGGAGAGGGTTGCTGTTAAGAGCAGCCACAATTCCCCTATCACTCTCCAGCAGGCACTGCCATGAATCAGGATATATTTTATTAGTTTTATAGTTCTGGGCAGTGACGTAAAGCTTACCTGAGGCCCTAGCCAGGTGATACCGAGATCTAGACACACTAAAATCCTGGACAAGCTGTCAGTTCAATAAGTGCTGTTTGCAATTCACAGTCTGATTCCCAGTCTCTATACCACTAAATCCGCAAAAATTGCCAGCTAGAGACAATTGCATCTGCACAGCAAAATATCCAAGATGGGTGAGGAAAGCACAACAGTAAAGCTATCTGCAGCAGCCTCTCATCACTGGTGACATCCTACAGACTCTGCAGACAGACTGTGTTTTTGGAAGTCTCTGACGAGCAGAAGAGATTTTAGAATTAATAACAGACCTCAAGAGGAAACTCTGCCTATTTCTCTCTTTTTCAGCAATCTTTCCAGTTGGTGAAACAGCAGCTTAAGTGGCCGACATCTTTCCAACAGCCAAGAACAACACCAGCCCATGTAGCTGAACTGTTTCAACAGAGCTATGGGTGCCCCACAAACCAATTCAATACGCTGCACTACTGAGATCCAAGAGCCTAGCTCTGATCATCTGGGAAGATGAGTATCACCCAAGTACAAACATATCCACTACTGATCACATTAACATTTACACTGATTTTAACTTCCATCTGATCCACCAGCCTCTGTCCTGTTCTCAGAACTCCTGGTCAAGGTTTCAGGATTCACTGATTTGATAATACTACACTTAAGTCCATAAGCAGGCAAGTAAGGCTGTCCCACAAAAGAGTAATTCAGATCTATAAATTAAATATAATATAAATTAAATATAAATG
>NW_010427526.1:3667-9188 GCF_000710305.1 Buceros rhinoceros silvestris | reverse complement strand
ATATTATACATATATATTAAACTCTGGCTTTAAAGAATAAACACCTATTTGTAAATCCTAATTACAGTTTATAAACCAAAGTCCATACATTTAAGTAAGTGTTTATCCAGATAGACTTCATATAAGAACAAAGCTTAAGAATTACAAAATACACTATTATAAATAGAATTCCAAATTAAAAACCAATTCTCATTTAAAAATGTTAGACATTACACACCAAATAACAGCAAACTCTTAAAACCAAATACTGTTAGTCAGAGCCAACTAACTACAAGATTTAAACCATCTGAGTTCATCCCAGAAACAAAAGGGCCCAATATTTAATGTGATGCTTTAAACTGTGGCTTAAAAGAGCTCCCAAAGGGAATACATTTAAGGCGCTAGATTTGACCTCTGCTAAAAATCCAAGTGAAAGGCATATCATATAAGGAAAAAAAACAGGTTCATATTAGTGTCATATTAACAAATACTGACCTAAATTCAATCTTCTTCCCTAAGCTAGAATCAATCTGCCTAGATTTGCACGTTATCACCATCACGCTACACTGCAGCTGGACCACACAACCCAGCTATCCCGGTAATGGCATACTATGAGTTGAGAAAGCCCAGGACAGAAGCAAGTTCTTCCAGAGAAAACTAATTTCAGTTGTTACTTGCAAATATACCTACCTTCTAATTTCTCCTTCTGTTTTAAGCCTTCACCAAGGGTTAAACAGTGAATTCTTAGAGAACTATGATTTGTACTATATGCAAGATAGTCATGAAGAAGAGAGGTTACATCACTTCCAAATTTTTTCCTCTTACCAGCTGTGAATGGTTCCATTAACTATAAAACATATCCTTTCTTTCAGGCTGTTTGCAATTACAATGCTTGTAAAACTTCCTAACACAGTAAGTTTCCAGGCATAAAACCACAGAGCTATTTTTCCCCCCTCTCTTTCACATATCCATCTGTTTTATTCTCTTATATTAAAACAAAAAAGTGTAAGCTGTACTTTATTTATAATTGTTATTTTATATCCAATCAAAACCCTTTAAAAAGATTAGGGCAAAAACCAGCCTTCCATTCACATTTCTGGTAACACTAATTTCTTATCTTTAGTTGCCTTTTAGCTCTATTTTACCTCGTTTTGTCAGAATGTCAAGAGCTTAAAATAGCAAGACTCCCACAATTCAGCAATAACCCATTAAATTCCAGTTCCTTTCCTGAGTAATATTTGAGCTATGTGTAGTTGATCAAAAATCTGGAAAGATAACTGTTGAAAGGTAGCACAAGTCTAACACAGAAGTTCAATAGAGTGCTATTTCACATATTTTCCTCCTCATCTTCTAACCAGGATTTCTGTTTAAATATAAAAGCCTAGTGTAGAGTCAGTTATCGTACAGTTACGTTCTGTTCACCGAGCTGGAGATTCATGGGTCACCTGATTCTTTTCCAGTCATGATCACCATCCTCTATAATCTTGTCTGTTTCCTGAAGGAGTGAGGAATGGTCAAATGAGCAACAACAAAAAAAAAAAGCGGCTATTCTTAAAGGGTGTTATGAACTCTGTTTAGTTTAATGTGTCAAATGCTAGAGTATTACATGCAATTTTATCTCAGCCTATTTTTTTAGAAGACTCTTGCTGAGGTTTAGCCTTCCTTAGTGATCTTCCAATCAATATGACCCTTTCTCATGTTCAAAAACTACAAGAGAAAAGAAGAAAAAAAGCCAACCAAGCTTTCTGTTACATTTATACAGGATTTATTTAGTATCTTCAAAAACCAATCTGAGAAAATTTTCCACTCACTGGTTTTAGCTGAGCCACTGAGAAAACAAGAAAATCCTTCTGCAATATTCTCAGTAAGATGATATTATCTAAAGACCTGAAGCGTGAAACTTGGCTTACAATACTTGACAAAAAGCATACAATGGAATAGCTGCAGAAACTAAATAAAAATATTTCAGAAGCTGAGTAACAATACTAATTTTTCTGAAAAGAATCAAATGAAAAATATCAGCTGCTTAACAATCCAGAAACTACCACATTCTAAATAAAACCTTAGAATTACTGTCCAGTGAAGTGACTCTATTATAAACTCCTCAAATTCTCAGAATATTAACAGCTATATAACTTACTCCATATCCATATGCTATTTAATAACCTATCTTCAATGTGGCCATCCAGGCTTTAGTTTTACACAGTTTATCATTAGTTTAGCTTCAATAATTTACTTGCTACTGTACAATGAAGCCCAAAATGGTAAGATTTCTCTGCATCAGACAGTGAGTGCAATCGAAGAATACTCTGGGATTTCTACAATGACCAGTTATTGAGTCATTTACTGAGTATGTGTTTAGGGAAAAATGTACTTTGAGGAAAGGTTATTGTAATAACTTGCCTGGGGGAAAAAGAAAAACAAGACTGAAACTGCCCCCACAAGATTCTTCTACTTTTACACGAATCTTCTGGTGCAGTACTATAACGTAGCAAAATACATTTTATGGTAATGCACGTAACTTCTCTGATATATCATAGAATCAAAGACTGGTTTGGGGTGGAAGGGACTTTAAACATCATCTAGTTACAACCCGCCTGCCATGGGCAGGGACACCTTCCACTAGACCAGGTTGCTCAAAGCCCCATCCAGCCTGGCCTTGAACACTTCCAGGGAGGGGGCATCCACAACTTCTCTGGGCAACCTGTTCTAGTGTCTCATCACCCTCACAGTGAAGAACTTATTCCTAACACATACTCTAAATCTATGCTCTTTCAGTTTAAAACTATTAACCCTTGTCCTATCACTACATGCCCTTGTAAGAAGTCCCTCTCCAGCTCTCCTGTGATACTGAAAAGCTCCTATGAGGTCTCCCCTGAGCCTTCTCTTCTCCAGGCTGAACACCCTGTCCTTACAGGGGGAGATGTCCCAGCCTCATGATCATCTTTGGCATATATGTTTCTTTTTTTTTTTTTCAAAATTCTTAGAAAATAAGATTTTGCAGGTATTCTAGATTTGGAATATACCACCTGCCCAATCAATGTGCATGGGAAAGGAGAGAACATTCCTTCATGAAACACCTCCTGTACACTGCAAGTATATAAACTAAACTCTTTACTGTGTTAACGGTAAGAGAGACTCTAGCCTGTTACTGACATTCTTAGTTTTAAAGTTTTTCTATTTAATTCTCCACATCATCCAAGAGACACTACACTTATTGACTAAAGTCTTCACAAGCTTACTTTTAAGGCAGATAAATATTTCTTCTCTTGTGGGGTTAAGCTGAATTAGAGAACATGCAAGACTAATTTAGACACAGCCAGGATAGAAGGCGGGTCATAATGTAAAACTGTCTAAATTCATTCTTAGTCACACTTTCAAAGCGACAGTGGTAAATGTAGTGACTTCGTCTCTGCTTCATAACCAGTTTTCCAGTGTTAGACAACTCTGTCCTCAGAGTTCACAATAAAGTTGGACCTAGCAACAAGGAATTAAGAACAGATAAAAACTGTCAGGAAATATAGAAAAGAAGAGCACACAGCTAAAGACTGGGGAAAAGAAACAAAGGAACTGTCAGGTTTCAAAGAAGCAAGTTGAACAAGATCAAATTGGAGGAGACACATAATGCAGAGATTAGGCATATGTTGAATTTTACTAGGTAGTCATTCTGAACAAAGCAGTGAAAATTTCACAATCTGAGATGTTCAGGAAGAAGTTGCATTAAAGTTGCTCAAGTGAATTAAGCACTAGTTTCAGAAGAAAGTGTAACAAAAAGTTGGAAATAAAGGAACAGCAACTGTCAATACTGTAGAGAACACCAAGTTCAATTGCTACAGTGTATCTGTAGGAGTCTATTACATTATTTTGTAAAAGCAAAAGGTGAAAAACAGCTGTCCTCAATTCAGAAACATAAAACACATGCATCCACTCAAAACAGAAGCAGACGCTACTGCATATTGTCCTGGAATAAAATGTGTGTATGTATAGAAGGGAACATTCAACCCAGGAACAGCCTGAAAAAGAAGAGTTGAATTAGCTAAAGACATTTTTTTTTCAAACAAATGAATTTGTACCAAGAAACATAACTCCATCACCATTATTTTCGCATGAAAGTATAACTTACAAGAGAACCCAAAAGATGTAGCAATATACCAAGAAAAGGGACTGTTCACCTCTTGCCTTTAACTCCCGTTTTTTTCCTGCCCTCTCCCACCAAAAATAAAGAGGATTTCAATTATTAGTACATTTTCATAAGTGGTCTCTGAACTATTGCCAAGGATGCTGTGAAACAATATGAAATGCAATTTCATACCTGAAATCATCTATTTGCACTAGAAAACGTACTATATCTTGATGACCCTTCAAAACAAGGAGCTCCGTGTAAGGATTCTGTATTTGTTCTTCTCCAATTGTCTGTACAGATGATTTCTAAAATTCATAAGAAAGGAATAAAATTTTTTTGTACCAATAAAATTATTTTCAGATATTTGATATGTCTTACATATCACAAGCAATCACTCATGTGTGAACATAGAGTTACATTTGAAGTTAAGTTTCTGAAATATAATTTTGCCTTAATGAAAATCATTACAAAGTAACACTTATTATTAAATATTTTTCTATAGCATGTATTTTAAATTACAACTCAGCATTTTCTGTTCAACAAAAACATTTTACACTGCTTTAATCACTGACATGCCAAGATGAAAACCCAGTTTAGTCATCAGCTGTCGTGTAGAGCCAGCTTCATGACTCAGTTCACCACGTATTCAGTTTTTCATTAAATTACACCTCTTCCAAGAGGTGTGTGAACCTATCATATCTTTCATCTACTGTCCAAATTTTAAATCTTATATAAAAATGACATATTTAAAATAAATAAGAATAAGTACTGTTCTATAACGTAATATATAAATCCTCCACTGGTGCTCTGTTCACAAAACACAAAGCAAACCACTTTTGAAAACAGAGAATGATTAATCATTTTACAGAACAGCATTTGCACTTACCCCCAACTACATTATTAATTAAAAGAACAATCAATCACTACTGAAAGCATGTTGATCACAAAGCAGGGTCAATAAAATATTTCATAGGACTGCAGTTTCAAGGCATGATAGTTCTGCTAATCTCAGTCATCATCATTTGTTTCAATAGAAGACAACTCTTTTGTATGTAAAGTCTTCCACATTCTGGAAGAACTTGCTATTCGATATTATTTAAAAAAAATAAAAATATCTAAATAGCTCAGTAGTGGCTCTTTCTAGATTTATCTTACACAGCAGTCAACATCATCTTACTTCCAGGATTGTCTCTTTCTTGTGGATTTCAACAGAACCTACACTGTTAAACAATAATTACTGAACACTGCACAGCATGCAGCATACATGACAAGTAATTGTACATGAAAGACAAACACTTTACCCTCAGAAACATCAATATTTTCGTGCAAGAATAATAAATTATGATCTAATACTTCCATATTGGTGCTATGATACTTTTCTTCACAAGTTAAGAATGACAAAGTTAATAAATAGGGAAA
>NW_010427526.1:0-3535 GCF_000710305.1 Buceros rhinoceros silvestris | reverse complement strand
GAAAGAAATGTGTGTTTATTTTTAAAATGAAGAGGTTGTCAAAATGCTAGTTCTCGCGATTTTATCTTGGTTTTGTGCTATCTGATGCATTTCATGAAGCAACTGTTCCTCATTTTATGCAATTACGTGAGAATAGCAGTTCCCATTTAAAAAATACAAGTAAAGTCTGCATGGTTATAAAGAAAAGTTGGACAAATATCAAAATTTGGGAGTTCAGCTGTCAAAAGTTCATCAGATAATTCCCTTAAAAAAAAAAAGAGTTCTAAAAATCCTAAACAAATCTAAGCATCACTGGGTGACATCAGCAATACTGTAGTCAGAAGACTTCCATTTTTATCTACTAAAAGAAACACACATTCAGTAAACAATTGTATCATCACTTTGAAAGTTAGAATTTGTAATATTAACATCCCAATTCTACATTCTGTTGTTGCTTCCTATTCAGCACAAGACAGTCCTACTTCTTTTGAACAATGTGTCTAATCTTATTTTGTCATAGTTTTAAGAATGTCTGTGATTATTAAAAGTACAGTGCTGATGAAGTACTATAGATTAAATCAAAATAACAGCTTTTCCCCCAGTACTGTCATACAAAGTTTGGTTTACACATGCATTCTTTCTCTAAAGAAATCTGGTTTTGACATAAACTGTTAATTGAACTATCTTGTAGCACCACCAAGTTTTTAGAAAAGAAAACTAGATGCTGATGCTAATGGAATCCATTCCCAACTTGCAATTTCAATCCCACAGTAAAGAAAGAAACAGGTAAGGAGAAATTCATGTTTCACGCATTCAGGACAGCTTTGACAGAGGCTTTCTCTATTCACCCAATCATCATGGTTTGGCTTCGCGAACAAAGATTTGGGAAGAGTTTTCCCCACACTTACTGCAACTTGCAAACGTGACTGCACCCTTCGGGCCTGCACAGTGGATTTTTTTTTAGGTGAGGTGCAGCGCGCACAGAACCGGCCCCACCCTTTACACCTGAGGTTCATCTGCCAGGGCCTGGCGAGCTTGGATGGTGACAGCAAAGTCCTCAGGTCATAGGTTTGTTTAGAGTATCCTTCTCTTAGATGGAGCCTTACAGGGCTAAACAAGCTCCACGTGCCCGGGTTTGGTGTCAGAGTTGTCCTTCTCCTAGGATGGTTGCCCAAAGGCTAGTGAGCCCATCCTGCCCGTGGACACACTTTGTCTGACCTTTCAGCTGAGACCTGTCAGGCTTGGGAGACCCCTCCGGAGGCACATGCCAACACCAGCACAGCTCTCAACCTCACAAGGGCATACAAGTTCCTTCCCCACGACCAGGGGGTGCCCATGAAAGAGATTCACACAGTATGTCACTCTAAAACACCTGGCTGCTTCATGACTAGCTGAAGCCATAGTACTGTAAGCCCGTAGCTCACACACTGCTATGGGCTTCCTTACCTATTCAAGAGGGAGTACAGAGAGAATTAACAGTTAGGAAGATGATCTTTGGATTAAATAATATTACATAATGCAGGGGAAGAAAAAGAAAAAAGAGTTTAAGAACTAATCTTTATCAGTACTTTTTATTGTTTTTCCACTGAGAAGCAAAATTGATCACCCTCATTCAGCAAAGCAGTGGTAGTAATGGGAACAGAATTCCTGTGGATCAGATTTAACCAAGCTGTGAATTACAGAATGGAAGAACTGGACCACATCTTGACAGATGCTCAGGCTTTATTAAATCACAGCCAGAGTTTAAACTTTGGATAGGGACATACACCAACATAGCGTTGCATATTTCCATTCTTCTAAGAACTGCACACAAACCTGCTAAATATGACTACAGCACAATCAGCATTTTGACTGATGACAAAGGTCAGAGGCATTCCCAGACATCATCTTTTCAAACTGGTACAAATTCAAATTTCCACCAAATAACTACTGGCATTTGAAACCAACCATGATATTGATGTAAGGCAAAAATTGAAGTTTCCTATAATTGGTGTATGTCATAATTGATGAAGGGCCTAAACTAAAGTCTTTCTACAGTGCTAATAGTTACTGGGAATATGTAGGGTTTCACTTGTGGAACAGAATATGAGTATGGTATTTTTTGCTGATTAGCTGACCACAAAAATGCTAGTTGCTTGCAGATTTAACACGGGGACCTTATATAAATAAGTCACGCTTTTTTCACTGGGATCTTGTATGAATAAGAAAGGCTTACTTCAGAGAGGTAGTAGAGATAGATAAAAAGGAACAGATAAAAAATGAACAGAGAGCACCAAAAACTGGATAATTACCAAGACGCTGAGAAATCAGCAGGTTTCTGAAGAATCTAGGGGAAAGGCAGCAGGGGGGGAATCAGGACAAGCCAATCAATTTGGAATCAAAAAGACTTGCCCCCCAACAGCTACACAGAGCATGCATGTTAATTTGCATAGCAAGCAGAGATGCACTAACCAACAGAAAACAGAATACTAATTAATGAGACGCTGTGTAACTTTCAACCAATGGAAAGTAGTTTCTTTGTTTTCAAAAAGGTATACGCTTTGATGCACACAGAATCAGGATGTGCTGGCTTTGTGGATTACCACACAGCACCTCGTCTTGTGCAACAGTGGAATAAAATCAGTATCTTGGCCCTGTGTGTTCGATTGGCTTACTGCACACCAGGTAACCAGACCCTGTTTATGGGACAACAATACTGTCATGACTTGCTCATGTAAAGCAGCTGAAAAATAATTACTTCCTAATATTTATCTAGATTACAAAAGCACTAAGTGTAAGAAGCCCCATAATAGTGTTAATTATGTTTTCTTAAGTCCAGGCTGAGAACTTCACCAAGTCTTAGGGACAAGAAAATCTCAATAATCTCTCCCTCAAATCCAGTAACACTCTTCTCTAAGTAAGGCAACAAGAAGATGTCAGTGCCCAGTGTACTACATAGGCCTAGTTTATGTAATGGATGAGAAACTAAGAAGTCTACTACAAACTACAACTAGGGCACATACAAATAATAAGCAACTGCCTATAATTTACATTACTGACCGGTGGATCTCAAGCGCGGGACTTCATATGCTTACAAGCTACACAGCACAATCCCCACTTGCCAGGACACACTGAGCAGGAGGGAGGAAGCTGGGACACTCCTGACAGGGACTGCTACCAAGTCCTTCTGCTCCCTGGCAATCTCAGCTTGGGGGTTTTCCTGTTTGCTTTTGAGTTTTCTCTCCTTCTATTCAACGAAGCTTGTAACCCCTTCTAACACACATAAAGTCTTACAGAGTGCAAGCTAGCTCTGGAGGCCCCTTGCTCCGGAGAGCCCACTGCAGGGCCCAGTCGCGCTACTATGAGACAGCGGATCAATCCCAAAGGAAAGGCCACCGCCCAGCGCCCCCCTTCCTCACACAACTCCTCCCGAGACCTAACGCTGCCCAGGGCCCTCCACCGGCGCCATGATGCGTGAGGGGCCTGTCCCCACAGGAAAAGCCCCCGGCTCGGTCAACGCTCCCCGCCCCCCACCCCGCTTCCCGCGTCAACCGCACTAACGCTCCTCCTGGCCCCG